>NW_028320035.1:0-142425 GCF_062004578.1 Staurois parvus | reverse complement strand
TGGTGTCAGCCTTGCCTCGTGATGGGGTCAGTCCGGTGTCAGTCTCGCCTTGTGATGGGGTTAGTCCGGTGTCGGCCTCGCCTCGTGATGGGGTTTGTCTGGTGTCAGTCTCGCCTCGTGATGGGGTCAGTCTGGTGTCAGCCTCGCCTCGTGATTGGGTCAGTCTGGTGTCAGCCTCGCCTCGTGATGGTGTCAGTCTGGTGTCAGTCTTGCCTCGTGATGGGGTCAGTCTGGTGTCAGTCTCGCCTCGTGATGGGGTCAGTCTGGTGTCAATCTCGCCTCGTGATGGGGTCAGTCTGGTGTCAGTCTCGCATCGTGATGGTGTCAGTCTGGTGTCAGCCTCGCGTCGTGATGGGGTCAGTCTGGTGTCAGACTGGCCTCGTGATGGGGTCAGTCTGGTGTCACTCTCGCCTCGTGATGGGGTCAGTCTGGTGTCAGCCTTACATCATGAAGGTGTCAGTCTGGTGTCAGTTTCGCCATGTGATTGGGTCAGTCTGGTGTCAGCCTCCCATCATGATGCTGTCAGTCTGGTGTCAGTCTCGCCTAGTGATTGGGTCAGTCTGGTGTCAGCCTCACATCATGATGGGGTCAGTCTGGTGTCAGCCTCGCCTCGTGATGGTGTCAGTCTGGTGTCAGCCTCGCCTCGTGATGGGGTCAGTCTGGTGTCAGCCTTGCCTCGTGATGGGGTCAGTCTGGTGTCAGCCTCGCCTAGTGATGGGGTCAGTCTGGTTTCAGTCTCGCCTCGTGTTGGGGTCAGTCTGGTGTCAGCCTTGCCTCGTGATAGGTTCAGTCTGGTGTCAGCCTCACATCATGATGGTGTCAGTCAGGTGTCAGCTTCGCCTTGTGATGGTGTCAGTCTGGTGTCAGCCTCACATCATGATGGTGTCAGTCAGGTGTCAGCCTCGCCTCGTGATGGTTTCAGTCTGGTGTCAGCCTCGCCTCGTGATGGTGTCAGTCTGGTGTCAGCCTCGCCTCGTGATGGTGTCAGTCTGATGTCAGCCTCGCCTCGTGATGGTTTCAGTCTGGTGTCAGCCTCGCCTCGTGATGGTGTCAGTCTGGTGTCAGCCTCGCCTCGTGATGGGGTCAGTCTGGTGTCAGTCTCGCCTAGTGATTGGGTCAGTTTGGTGTCAGCCTCACATCATGATGGGGTCAGTCTGGTGTCAGCCTCGCCTCGTGATGGTGTCTGTCTGGTGTCAGCCTCGCCTCGTGATGGGGTCAGTCTGGTGTCAGCCTCGCCTCGTGATGGGGTCAGTCTGGTGTCAGCCTCGCCTAGTGATGGGGTCAGTCTGGTTTCAGTCTCGCCTCGTGATAGGGTCAGTCTGGTGTCAGCCTCGCCTCGTGATAGGGTCAGTCTGGTGTCAGCCTCACATCATGATGGTGTCAGTCAGGTGTCAGCTTCGCCTTGTGATGGTGTCAGTCTGGTGTCAGCCTCACATCATGATGGTGTCAGTCAGGTGTCAGCCTCGCCTCGTGATGGTTTCAGTCTGGTGTCAGCCTCGCCTCGTGATGGTGTCAGACTGGTGTCAGCCTCGCCTCGTGATGGTTTCAGTCTCGTGTCAGCCTCGCCTCGTGATGGTGTCAGTCTGGTGTCAGCCTCGCCTCGTGATGGTGTCAGTCTGGTGTCAGCCTCGCCTCGTGATGGTGTCAGTCTGGTGTCAGCCTCTCCTAGTGATGGGGTCAGTCTGGTGTCAGCCTCGCCTCATGATAGGGTCAGTCTGGTGTCAGCCTCACATCGTGATGGTGTCAGTCAGGTGTCAGCTTCGCCTTGTGATGGGGTCAGTCTGGTGTCAGCCTCGCCTCGTGATGGGGTCAGTCTGGTGTCAGCCTCGCCTCGTGATGGGGTCAGTCTGGTGTCAGCCTCGCCTCGTGATGGTGTCAGTCTGGTGTCAGTCTTGCCTCGTGATGGGGTCAGTCTGGTGTCAGTCTCGCCTCGTGATGGGGTCAGTCTGGTGTCAGTCTCGCATCGTGATGGTGTCAGTCTGGTGTCAGCCTCGCATCGTAATTGGGTCAGTCTGGTGTCAGCCTCGCCTCGTGATGGGTTCAGTCTGGTGTCAGTCTCGCGTCGTAATGGGGTCAGTCCGGTGTCGGCCTCGCCTCGTGATGGGGTCAGTCTGGTGTCAGTCTCGCCTCGTGATGGGGTCAGTCTGGTGTCAGCCTCGCCTAGTGATGGGGTCAGTCTAGTGTCAGTCTCGCCTCGTGTTGGGGTCAGTCTGGTGTCAGCCTCGCCTAGTGATGGGGTCAGTCTGGTGTCAGCCTTGCCTCGTAATGGGGTCAGTCCGGTGTCAGTCTAGCCTTGTGATGGGGTTAGTCCGGTGTCGGCCTCGCCTCGTGATGGGGTTTGTCTGGTGTCAGTCTCGCCTCGTGATGGGGTCAGTCTGGTGTCAGCCTCGCCTCGTGATTGGGTCAGTCTGGTGTCAGCCTCGCCTCGTGATGGGGTCAGTCTGGTGTCACTCTCGCCTCGTGATGGGGTCAGTCTGGTGTCAGCCTTACATCATGAAGGTGTCAGTCTGGTGTCAGTTTCGCCTTGTGATGGTGTCAGTCTGGTGTCAGCTTCGCCTTGTGATGGGGTCAGTCTGGTCTCAGCCTCACATCATGATGGGGTCAGTCTGGTGTCAGTCTCGCCTCGTGATGGTGTCAGTCTGGTGTCAGCCTCGCCTCATGATTGTGTCAGTCTGGTGTCAGCCTCGCCTCGTGATGGGGTCAGTCTGGTGTCAGCCTCGCCTCGTGATGGGGTCAGTCTGGTGTCAGTCTCGCCTCGTGATGGGGTCAGTCTGGTGTCAGCCTCGCCTCGTGATGGGGTCAGTCTGGTGTCAGTCTCGCCTCGTGATGGGGTCAGTCCGGTGTCAGTCTCGCCTCGTGATGGGGTCAGTCTGGTGTCAGCCTCGCCTCGTGATGGTGTCAATCTGGTGTCATCCTCGCCTCGTGATGGTGTCAGTCTGGTGTCAGCCTCGCCTCGTGATGGGGTCAGTCTGGTGTCAGCCTCGCCTCGTGATGGTGTCAGTCCGGTGTCAGTCTCGCCTCGTGATGGGGTCAGTCTGGTGTCAGCCTCGCCTCGTGATGGGGTCAGTCTGGTGTCAGCCTCGCCTCGTGATGGGGTCAGTCTGGTGTCAGCCTCACATCGTAATGGTGTCAGTCTGGTGTCAGCCTCGCGTCGAGATGGGGTCAGTCGGGTTTCAGCCTCGCCTCGTGATCTGGTCAGTCTGGTGTCAGCTTCGCCTCGTGATGGGGTCAGTCTGGTGTCAGTCTCGCCTCGTGATGGGGTCAGTCTGGTGTCAGCCTCGCCTCGTGATGGGGTCAGTCTGGTGTCAGTCTTGCATCGTGATGGTGTCAGTCTGGTGTCAGCCTCACATCATGATGGTGTCAGTCAGGTGTCAGCTTCGCCTTGTGATGGTGTCAGTCTTGTGTCAGCCTCGCCTCGTGATGGGGTCAGTCTGGTGTCAGACTCGCCTCGTGATCGGTTCAGTCTGGTGTCAGCCTCGCCTCGTGATGGGGTCAGTCTGGTGTCAGCCTCGCCTCATGATGGTGTCAGTCTGGTGTCAGCCTCGCCTCGTGATGGTGTCAGTCTCGCCTCGTGATGGTGTCAGTCTTGTGTCAGCCTCGCCTCGTGATGGGGTCAGTCTGGTGTCAGACTCGCCTCGTGATCGGTTCAGTCTGGTGTCAGCCTCGCCTCGTGATGGGGTCAGTCTGGTGTCAGCCTCGCCTCGTGATGGGGTCAGTCTGGTGTCAACCTCGCCTCGTGATGGGGTCAGTCTGGTGTCAGCCTCGCCTCGTGATGGGGTCAGTCTAGTGTCAGCCTCGCCTCGTGATGGGGTCAGTCTGGGGTCAGCCTCGCCTCGTGATGGTGTCAGTCTGGTGTCAGCCTCGCCTCGTGATGGGGTCAGTCTGGTGTCAGCCTCTCCTCGTGATGGGGTTAGTCTGGTGTCACCCTCGCCTCGTGATGGGGTCAGTCTGGTGTCAGTCTCGCCTCGTGATGGTGTCAGTCTGGTGTCAGCCTCGCCTCGTGATGGGGTCAGTCTGGTGTCAGCCTCGCCTCGTGATGGTGTCAGTCTCGCCTCGTGATGGTGTCAGTCTGGTGTCAGTCTCGCCTCGTGATGGTGTCAGTCTGGTGTCAGCCTCACATCGTGATGGGGTCAGTCTGGTGTCAGCCTCACATCGTGATGGGGTCAGTCTGGTGTCAGCCTCACATCATGATGGTGTAAGTCTGGTGTCAGCCTCGCCTCGTGATGGGGTCAGTCTGGTGTCAGCCTCGCCTCGTGATGGTGTCAGTCTCGCCTCGTGATGGTGTCAGTCTGGTGTCAGTCTCGCCTCGTGATGGTGTCAGTCTGGTGTCAGCCTCACATCGTGATGGGGTCAGTCTGGTGTCAGCCTCGACTAGTGATGGGGTCAGTCTGGTGTCAGCCTCGCCTCGTGATGGGGTCAGTCTGGTGTCAGTCTCGCCTCGTGATGGGGTCAGTCTGGTGTCAGCCTCGCCTAGTGATGGGGTCAGTCTGGTGTCAACCTCACATCATGAAGGTGTCAGTCTGGTGTCAGTTTCGCATTGTGATGGTGTCAGTCTGGTGTCAGCCTCGCCTCGTGATGGGGTCAGTCTGGTGTCAGCCTCACATCATGATGGGGTCAGTCTGGTGTCAGTCTCGCCTCGTGATGGGGTCAGTCTGGTGTCAGCCTCGCAACGTGATGGGGTCATTCTGGTGTCAGTCTCGCCTCGTGATGGGGTCAGTCTGGTGTCAGCCTCACATCATGATGGTGTCAGTCTGGTGTCAGCTTCGCCTTGTGATGGTGTCAATCTGGTGTCAGCCTCGCCTCGTGATGGTGTCAGTTTGGTGTCAGCCTCGCCTCGTGATGGGGTCAGTCTGGTGTCAGCCTCGCATCGCGATGGGGTCAGTCTGGTGTCAGTCTCGCCTCGTGATGGGGTCAGTCTGGTGTCAGCATCGCCCCGTGATGGAGTCAGTCTGGTGTCAGCATCGCCTCGTAATGGTGTCAGTCTGGTGTCAGCTTCGCCTCCTGATGGTGTCAGTCTGGTGTCAGCCTCGCCTAGTGATAGGGTCAGTCTGGTGTCAGCCTCGCCTTGTGATGCGGTCAGTCTGGTGTCAGCCTCACATCATGATGGTGTAAGTCTGGTGTTAGCCTAGCCTCGTGATGGAGTCAGTCTGGTGTCAGCCTCGCCTCGTGATGCGGTCAGTCCGGTTTCAGTCTCGCCTCGTAATGGTGTCAGTCTGGTCTCAGCCTCGCCTCGTGATGGTGTCAGTCTGGTGTCAGCCTCACCTCGTGATGGGGTCAGTCTGGTGTCAGCCTCACATCATGATGGTGTAAGTCGGGTGTCAGCCTCGCCTCGTGATGGGGACAGTCCGGTGTCAGTCTCGCCTCGTGATGGGGTCAGTCTGGTGTCAGCCTCGCCTCGTGATGGGGTCAGTCTGGTGTCAGCCTCGCCTCGTGATGGGGTCAGTCTGGTGTCAGCCTCGCCTCGTGATGGGGTCAGTCTGGTGTCAGCCTCGCCTCGTGATGGGGTCAGTCTGGCGTCAGCCTCACATCATGATGGTGTCAGTCTGGTGTCAGCCTCGCCTCGTGATGGTGTCAGTCTAGTGTCAGCCTCGCCTCGTGATGGGGTTAGTCTGGTGTGAGCCTCGCCTTGTGATGAGGTCAGTCTGGTGTCAGCCTCACATCTTGATGGGGTCAGTCTGGTGTCAGCCTCACATCATGATGGTGTCAGTCCGGTGTTAGCCTCGCCCCGTGATGGGGTCAGTCCGGTTTCAGTCTCGCCTCGTGATGGGGTCAGTCTGCTGTCAGCCTCGCCTCGTGATGGGGTCAGTCTCGTGTCAGCCTCGCCTCGTGATGGGGTCTGTCTGGTGTCAGTCTCACATCGTGATGATTTCAGTCTGGTGTCAGCCTCGCCTCGTGATGGGGTCAGTCTGGTTTCAGCCTCGCCTCGTGATGGGGTCAGTCTGGTGTCAGCCTCGCCTTGTGATGGGGTCAGTCTCGTGTCAGCCTCGCCTCGTGATGGGGTCAGTCTGGTGTCAGCCTCACATCATGATGGTGTCAGTCTGGTGTCAGCCTCACATCATGATGGTGTCAGTCTGGTGTCAGCCTTGCCTCGTGATGGGGTCAGTCTGGTGTCAGCCTCGCCTCGTGATGGGGTCAGTCTGGTGTCAGCCTCACATCATGATGGTGTCAGTCAGGTGTCAGCCTCGCCTCGTGATAGGGTCAGTCTGGTGTCAGCCTCGCGTCGTGATGGTGTCAGTCTTGTATCAGCCTCGCCTCGTGATGAGCTCAGTCTGGTGTCAGCCTCGCCTCGTGATGGGGTCAGTCTGGTGTCAGCCTCACATCATGATGGTGTCAGTCTGGTGTCAGCCTCACATCATGATGGTGTCAGTCTGGTGTCAGCCTCGCCTCGTGATGGTGTCAGTCTGGTGTCAGACTCGCCTCGTGATGGGGTTAGTCTGGTGTCAGCGTCGCCTAGTGATGGGGTCAGTCTGGTTTCAGCCTCACATCTTGATGGGGTCAGTCTGGTGTCAACCTCGCCTCGTGATGGGGTCAGTCCGGTGTCAGTCTCGCCTTGTGATGGTGTCAGTCTGGTGTCAGCCTCGCCTCGTGATGGGGTCAGTCTGGTGTCAGCCTCGCGTCGTGATGCGGTCAGTCTGGTGTCAGCCTCGCTTCGTGATGGGGTCAGTCTGGTGTCCACTTCGCCTCGTGATGGTGTCAGTCTGGTGTCAGCCTCGCCTCGTGATGGTGTCAGTCTGGTGTCAGCCTCGCCTCGTGATGGGGTCATTCTGGTGTCAGCCTCACCTCGTGATGGGGTCAGTCTGGTGTCAGCCTCGCCTCGTGATGGTGTCAGTCTGGTGTCAGCCTCGCCTAGTGATAGGGTCAGTCTGGTGTCAGCCTCGCCTCGTGATGGGGTCAGTCTGGTGTCAGCCTCACATCATGATGGTGTCAGTCTGGTGACAGCCTCGCCTCGTGATGGTGTCAGTCTTGTATCAGCCTCGCCTGGTGATGAGGTCAGTCTGGTGTCAGCCTCGCCTCGTGATGGGGTCAGTCTGGTGTCAGCCTCACATCATGATGGTGTCAGCCAGGTGTCAGCCTTGCCTCGTGATCGTGTCAGTCTGGTGTCAGCCTCGCCTCGTGATCGTGTCAGTCTGGTGTCAGCCTCGCCTCGTGATGGGGTCAGTCTGGTGTCAGCCTCACATCATGATGGTGTCAGCCAGGTGTCAGCTTCGCCTCGTGATGGGGTCAGTCTGGTGTCAGCCTCGCCTCGTGATGGGGTCAGTCTGGTGTCAGCCTCGCCTCGTGATGGGGTCAGTCTGGTGTCAGCCTCACATCATGAAGGTGTCAGTCTGGTGTCAGCCTCGCCTCGTGATGGGGTCAGTCTGGTGTCAGCCTCGCCTCGTGATGGGGTCAGTCTGGTGTCAGCCTCACATCATGATGGTGTCAGTGTGGTGTCAGCCTCGCCTCGTGATGGTGTCAGTCTGGTGTCAGCCTCACCTCGTGATGGGGTTAGTCTGGTGTCAGCCTCGCCTAGTGATGGGGTCAGTCTGGTGTCAGCCTCACATCTTGATGGGGTCAGTCTGGTGTCAGCCTCGCCTCGTGATGGGGTCAGTCTGGTGTCAGCCTCGACTCGTGATGGGGTCAGTCTGGTGTCAGCCTCGCCTCGTGATGGGGTCAGTCTGGTGTCAGCCTCGCCTCGTGATGGGGTCAGTCTTGTGTCAGCCTCACATCATGATGGTGTCAGTCCGGTGTCAGCCTCACCTCGTGATGGGGTCAGTCCGGTGTCAGTCTCGCCTCGTGATGGGGTCAGTCCGGTGTCAGCCTCGCCTCGTGATGGGGTCAGTCTGGTGTCAGCATCACATCATGATGGTGTCAGTCTGGTGTCAGCCTCGCCTCGTGATGGGGTCAGTTTGGTGTCAGCCTCGCCTCGTGATGGGGTCAGTCTGGTGTCAGCCTCGCCTCGTGATGGGGTCAGTCTGGTATCAGCCTCGCCTCGTGATGGGGTCAGTCTGGTGTCAGCCTCACATCATGATGGTGTCAGTCTGGAGTCAGCCTCACATCATGATGGTGTCAGTCTGGTGTCAGCCTCGCCTCGTGATGGTATCAGTCTGGTGTCAGCCTCGCCTCGTGATGGGGTCAGTCCGGTGTCAGCCTCACATCATGATGGTGTCAGTCAGGTGTCAGCCTCGCCTCGTGATAGGGTCAGTCTGGTGTCAACCTCGCGTCGTGATGCGGTCAGTCTGGTGTCAGCCTCGCCTCGTGATGGTGTCAGTCTGGTGTCCGCCTCGCCTCGTGATTGGGTCAGTCTGGTGTCAGCCTCGCCTCGTGATGGGGTCAGTCTGGTGTCAGCCTCGCCTCGTGATGGGGTCAGTCTGGTGTCAGCCTCGCCTCGTGATGGGGTCAGTCTGACGTCAGCCTCACATCATGAAGGTGTCAGTCTGGTGTCAGCCTCGCCTCGTGATGGGGTCAGTCTGGTGTCAGCCTCGCCTCGTGATGGGGTCAGTCTGGTGTCAGCCTCGCCTCGTGATGGGGTCAGTCTGGTGTCAGCCTCGCCTCGTGATGGTGTCAGTCTGGTGTCAGTCTTGCCTCGTGATGGGGTCAGTCTGGTGTCAGTCTCGCCTCGTGATGGGGTCAGTCTGGTGTCAGTCTCGCATCGTGATGGTGTCAGTCTGGTGTCAGCCTCGCATCGTAATTGGGTCAGTCTGGTGTCAGCCTCGCCTCGTGATGGGTTCAGTCTGGTGTCAGTCTCGCGTCGTAATGGGGTCAGTCCGGTGTCGGCCTCGCCTCGTGATGGGGTCAGTCTGGTGTCAGTCTCGCCTCGTGATGGGGTCAGTCTGGTGTCAGCCTCGCCTAGTGATGGGGTCAGTCTAGTGTCAGTCTCGCCTCGTGTTGGGGTCAGTCTGGTGTCAGCCTCGCCTAGTGATGGGGTCAGTCTGGTGTCAGCCTTGCCTCGTAATGGGGTCAGTCCGGTGTCAGTCTAGCCTTGTGATGGGGTTAGTCCGGTGTCGGCCTCGCCTCGTGATGGGGTTTGTCTGGTGTCAGTCTCGCCTCGTGATGGGGTCAGTCTGGTGTCAGCCTCGCCTCGTGATTGGGTCAGTCTGGTGTCAGCCTCGCCTCGTGATGGGGTCAGTCTGGTGTCACTCTCGCCTCGTGATGGGGTCAGTCTGGTGTCAGCCTTACATCATGAAGGTGTCAGTCTGGTGTCAGTTTCGCCTTGTGATGGTGTCAGTCTGGTGTCAGCTTCGCCTTGTGATGGGGTCAGTCTGGTCTCAGCCTCACATCATGATGGGGTCAGTCTGGTGTCAGTCTCGCCTCGTGATGGTGTCAGTCTGGTGTCAGCCTCGCCTCATGATTGTGTCAGTCTGGTGTCAGCCTCGCCTCGTGATGGGGTCAGTCTGGTGTCAGCCTCGCCTCGTGATGGGGTCAGTCTGGTGTCAGTCTCGCCTCGTGATGGGGTCAGTCTGGTGTCAGCCTCGCCTCGTGATGGGGTCAGTCTGGTGTCAGTCTCGCCTCGTGATGGGGTCAGTCCGGTGTCAGTCTCGCCTCGTGATGGGGTCAGTCTGGTGTCAGCCTCGCCTCGTGATGGTGTCAATCTGGTGTCATCCTCGCCTCGTGATGGTGTCAGTCTGGTGTCAGCCTCGCCTCGTGATGGGGTCAGTCTGGTGTCAGCCTCGCCTCGTGATGGTGTCAGTCCGGTGTCAGTCTCGCCTCGTGATGGGGTCAGTCTGGTGTCAGCCTCGCCTCGTGATGGGGTCAGTCTGGTGTCAGCCTCGCCTCGTGATGGGGTCAGTCTGGTGTCAGCCTCACATCGTAATGGTGTCAGTCTGGTGTCAGCCTCGCGTCGAGATGGGGTCAGTCGGGTTTCAGCCTCGCCTCGTGATCTGGTCAGTCTGGTGTCAGCTTCGCCTCGTGATGGGGTCAGTCTGGTGTCAGTCTCGCCTCGTGATGGGGTCAGTCTGGTGTCAGCCTCGCCTCGTGATGGGGTCAGTCTGGTGTCAGTCTTGCATCGTGATGGTGTCAGTCTGGTGTCAGCCTCACATCATGATGGTGTCAGTCAGGTGTCAGCTTCGCCTTGTGATGGTGTCAGTCTTGTGTCAGCCTCGCCTCGTGATGGGGTCAGTCTGGTGTCAGACTCGCCTCGTGATCGGTTCAGTCTGGTGTCAGCCTCGCCTCGTGATGGGGTCAGTCTGGTGTCAGCCTCGCCTCATGATGGTGTCAGTCTGGTGTCAGCCTCGCCTCGTGATGGTGTCAGTCTCGCCTCGTGATGGTGTCAGTCTTGTGTCAGCCTCGCCTCGTGATGGGGTCAGTCTGGTGTCAGACTCGCCTCGTGATCGGTTCAGTCTGGTGTCAGCCTCGCCTCGTGATGGGGTCAGTCTGGTGTCAGCCTCGCCTCGTGATGGGGTCAGTCTGGTGTCAGCCTCGCCTCGTGATGGGGTCAGTCTGGTGTCAGCCTCGCCTCGTGATGGTGTCAGTCTTGTGTCAGCCTCGCCTCGTGATGGGGTCAGTCTGGTGTCAGACTCGCCTCGTGATCGGTTCAGTCTGGTGTCAGCCTCGCCTCGTGATGGGGTCAGTCTGGTGTCAGCCTCGCCTCGTGATGGGGTCAGTCTGGTGTCAGCCTCGCCTCGTGATGGGGTCAGTCTGGTGTCAGCCTCGCCTCGTGATGGGGTTAGTCTGGTGTCACCCTCGCCTCGTGATGGGGTCAGTCTGGTGTCAGTCTCGCCTCGTGATGGTGTCAGTCTGGTGTCAGCCTCGCCTCGTGATGGGGTCAGTCTGGTGTCAGCCTCGCCTCGTGATGGTGTCAGTCTCGCCTCGTGATGGTGTCAGTCTGGTGTCAGTCTCGCCTCGTGATGGTGTCAGTCTGGTGTCAGCCTCACATCGTGATGGGGTCAGTCTGGTGTCAGCCTCACATCGTGATGGGGTCAGTCTGGTGTCAGCCTCACATCATGATGGTGTAAGTCTGGTGTCAGCCTCGCCTCGTGATGGGGTCAGTCTGGTGTCAGCCTCGCCTCGTGATGGTGTCAGTCTCGCCTCGTGATGGTGTCAGTCTGGTGTCAGTCTCGCCTCGTGATGGTGTCAGTCTGGTGTCAGCCTCACATCGTGATGGGGTCAGTCTGGTGTCAGCCTCGACTAGTGATGGGGTCAGTCTGGTGTCAGCCTCGCCTCGTGATGGGGTCAGTCTGGTGTCAGTCTCGCCTCGTGATGGGGTCAGTCTGGTGTCAGCCTCGCCTAGTGATGGGGTCAGTCTGGTGTCAACCTCACATCATGAAGGTGTCAGTCTGGTGTCAGTTTCGCATTGTGATGGTGTCAGTCTGGTGTCAGCCTCGCCTCGTGATGGGGTCAGTCTGGTGTCAGCCTCACATCATGATGGGGTCAGTCTGGTGTCAGTCTCGCCTCGTGATGGGGTCAGTCTGGTGTCAGCCTCGCAACGTGATGGGGTCATTCTGGTGTCAGTCTCGCCTCGTGATGGGGTCAGTCTGGTGTCAGCCTCACATCATGATGGTGTCAGTCTGGTGTCAGCTTCGCCTTGTGATGGTGTCAATCTGGTGTCAGCCTCGCCTCGTGATGGTGTCAGTTTGGTGTCAGCCTCGCCTCGTGATGGGGTCAGTCTGGTGTCAGCCTCGCATCGCGATGGGGTCAGTCTGGTGTCAGTCTCGCCTCGTGATGGGGTCAGTCTGGTGTCAGCATCGCCCCGTGATGGAGTCAGTCTGGTGTCAGCATCGCCTCGTAATGGTGTCAGTCTGGTGTCAGCTTCGCCTCCTGATGGTGTCAGTCTGGTGTCAGCCTCGCCTAGTGATAGGGTCAGTCTGGTGTCAGCCTCGCCTTGTGATGCGGTCAGTCTGGTGTCAGCCTCACATCATGATGGTGTAAGTCTGGTGTTAGCCTAGCCTCGTGATGGAGTCAGTCTGGTGTCAGCCTCGCCTCGTGATGCGGTCAGTCCGGTTTCAGTCTCGCCTCGTAATGGTGTCAGTCTGGTCTCAGCCTCGCCTCGTGATGGTGTCAGTCTGGTGTCAGCCTCACCTCGTGATGGGGTCAGTCTGGTGTCAGCCTCACATCATGATGGTGTAAGTCGGGTGTCAGCCTCGCCTCGTGATGGGGACAGTCCGGTGTCAGTCTCGCCTCGTGATGGGGTCAGTCTGGTGTCAGCCTCGCCTCGTGATGGGGTCAGTCTGGTGTCAGCCTCGCCTCGTGATGGGGTCAGTCTGGTGTCAGCCTCGCCTCGTGATGGGGTCAGTCTGGTGTCAGCCTCGCCTCGTGATGGGGTCAGTCTGGCGTCAGCCTCACATCATGATGGTGTCAGTCTGGTGTCAGCCTCGCCTCGTGATGGTGTCAGTCTAGTGTCAGCCTCGCCTCGTGATGGGGTTAGTCTGGTGTGAGCCTCGCCTTGTGATGAGGTCAGTCTGTTGTCAGCCTCACATCTTGATGGGGTCAGTCTGGTGTCAGCCTCACATCATGATGGTGTCAGTCCGGTGTTAGCCTCGCCCCGTGATGGGGTCAGTCCGGTTTCAGTCTCGCCTCGTGATGGGGTCAGTCTGCTGTCAGCCTCGCCTCGTGATGGGGTCAGTCTCGTGTCAGCCTCGCCTCGTGATGGGGTCTGTCTGGTGTCAGTCTCACATCGTGATGATTTCAGTCTGGTGTCAGCCTCGCCTCGTGATGGGGTCAGTCTGGTTTCAGCCTCGCCTCGTGATGGGGTCAGTCTGGTGTCAGCCTCGCCTTGTGATGGGGTCAGTCTCGTGTCAGCCTCGCCTCGTGATGGGGTCAGTCTGGTGTCAGCCTCACATCATGATGGTGTCAGTCTGGTGTCAGCCTCACATCATGATGGTGTCAGTCTGGTGTCAGCCTTGCCTCGTGATGGGGTCAGTCTGGTGTCAGCCTCGCCTCGTGATGGGGTCAGTCTGGTGTCAGCCTCACATCATGATGGTGTCAGTCAGGTGTCAGCCTCGCCTCGTGATAGGGTCAGTCTGGTGTCAGCCTCGCGTCGTGATGGTGTCAGTCTTGTATCAGCCTCGCCTCGTGATGAGCTCAGTCTGGTGTCAGCCTCGCCTCGTGATGGGGTCAGTCTGGTGTCAGCCTCACATCATGATGGTGTCAGTCTGGTGTCAGCCTCACATCATGATGGTGTCAGTCTGGTGTCAGCCTCGCCTCGTGATGGTGTCAGTCTGGTGTCAGACTCGCCTCGTGATGGGGTTAGTCTGGTGTCAGCGTCGCCTAGTGATGGGGTCAGTCTGGTTTCAGCCTCACATCTTGATGGGGTCAGTCTGGTGTCAACCTCGCCTCGTGATGGGGTCAGTCCGGTGTCAGTCTCGCCTTGTGATGGTGTCAGTCTGGTGTCAGCCTCGCCTCGTGATGGGGTCAGTCTGGTGTCAGCCTCGCGTCGTGATGCGGTCAGTCTGGTGTCAGCCTCGCTTCGTGATGGGGTCAGTCTGGTGTCCACTTCGCCTCGTGATGGTGTCAGTCTGGTGTCAGCCTCGCCTCGTGATGGTGTCAGTCTGGTGTCAGCCTCGCCTCGTGATGGGGTCATTCTGGTGTCAGCCTCACCTCGTGATGGGGTCAGTCTGGTGTCAGCCTCGCCTCGTGATGGTGTCAGTCTGGTGTCAGCCTCGCCTAGTGATAGGGTCAGTCTGGTGTCAGCCTCGCCTCGTGATGGGGTCAGTCTGGTGTCAGCCTCACATCATGATGGTGTCAGTCTGGTGACAGCCTCGCCTCGTGATGGTGTCAGTCTTGTATCAGCCTCGCCTGGTGATGAGGTCAGTCTGGTGTCAGCCTCGCCTCGTGATGGGGTCAGTCTGGTGTCAGCCTCACATCATGATGGTGTCAGCCAGGTGTCAGCCTTGCCTCGTGATCGTGTCAGTCTGGTGTCAGCCTCGCCTCGTGATCGTGTCAGTCTGGTGTCAGCCTCGCCTCGTGATGGGGTCAGTCTGGTGTCAGCCTCACATCATGATGGTGTCAGCCAGGTGTCAGCTTCGCCTCGTGATGGGGTCAGTCTGGTGTCAGCCTCGCCTCGTGATGGGGTCAGTCTGGTGTCAGCCTCGCCTCGTGATGGGGTCAGTCTGGTGTCAGCCTCACATCATGAAGGTGTCAGTCTGGTGTCAGCCTCGCCTCGTGATGGGGTCAGTCTGGTGTCAGCCTCGCCTCGTGATGGGGTCAGTCTGGTGTCAGCCTCACATCATGATGGTGTCAGTGTGGTGTCAGCCTCGCCTCGTGATGGTGTCAGTCTGGTGTCAGCCTCGCCTCGTGATGGGGTTAGTCTGGTGTCAGCCTCGCCTAGTGATGGGGTCAGTCTGGTGTCAGCCTCACATCTTGATGGGGTCAGTCTGGTGTCAGCCTCGCCTCGTGATGGGGTCAGTCTGGTGTCAGCCTCGACTCGTGATGGGGTCAGTCTGGTGTCAGCCTCGCCTCGTGATGGGGTCAGTCTGGTGTCAGCCTCGCCTCGTGATGGGGTCAGTCTTGTGTCAGCCTCACATCATGATGGTGTCAGTCCGGTGTCAGCCTCACCTCGTGATGGGGTCAGTCCGGTGTCAGTCTCGCCTCGTGATGGGGTCAGTCCGGTGTCAGCCTCGCCTCGTGATGGGGTCAGTCTGGTGTCAGCATCACATCATGATGGTGTCAGTCTGGTGTCAGCCTCGCCTCGTGATGGGGTCAGTTTGGTGTCAGCCTCGCCTCGTGATGGGGTCAGTCTGGTGTCAGCCTCGCCTCGTGATGGGGTCAGTCTGGTATCAGCCTCGCCTCGTGATGGGGTCAGTCTGGTGTCAGCCTCACATCATGATGGTGTCAGTCTGGAGTCAGCCTCACATCATGATGGTGTCAGTCTGGTGTCAGCCTCGCCTCGTGATGGTATCAGTCTGGTGTCAGCCTCGCCTCGTGATGGGGTCAGTCCGGTGTCAGCCTCACATCATGATGGTGTCAGTCAGGTGTCAGCCTCGCCTCGTGATAGGGTCAGTCTGGTGTCAACCTCGCGTCGTGATGCGGTCAGTCTGGTGTCAGCCTCGCCTCGTGATGGTGTCAGTCTGGTGTCCGCCTCGCCTCGTGATTGGGTCAGTCTGGTGTCAGCCTCGCCTCGTGATGGGGTCAGTCTGGTGTCAGCCTCGCCTCGTGATGGGGTCAGTCTGGTGTCAGCCTCGCCTCGTGATGGGGTCAGTCTGACGTCAGCCTCACATCATGAAGGTGTCAGTCTGGTGTCAGCCTCGCCTCGTGATGGGGTCAGTCTGGTGTCAGCCTCGCCTCGTGATGGGGTCAGTCTGGTGTCAGCCTCTTATCATGATGGTGTCAGTCTGGTGTCAGCCTCGCCTCGTAATGGTGTCAGTCTGGTGTCAGCCTCGCCTCGTGATGGGGTTAGTCTGGTGTCAGTCTCGCCTCGTGATGGGGTCAGTCTGGTGTCAGCCTCGCCTCGTGATGGTGTCAGTCTGGTGTCAGCCTCGCCTCGTGATGGTGTCAGTCTGGTGTCAGCCTCGCCTCGTGATGGTGTCAGTCAGGTGTCAGCCTTGCCTCGTGATGGAGTCAGTCTGGTGTCAGCCTCGCCTAGTGATAGGGTCAGTCTGGTGTCAGCCTCGCCTCGTGATGGGGTCAGTCTGGTGTCAGCCTCACATCATGATGGTGTCAGTCTGGTGACAGCCTCGCCTCGTGATGGTGTCAGTCTTGTATCAGCCTCGCCTCATGATGGGGTCAGTAGGGTTTCAGCCTCGCCTCGTGATGGTGTCAGTCTAGTGTCAGCCTCGCCTAGTGATAGGGTCAGTCTGGTGTCAGCCTCGCCTCGTGATGGGGTCAGTCTGGTGTCAGCCTCGCCTCGTGATGGTGTCAGTCTGGTGTCAGCCTCGCCTCGTGATGGTGTCAGTCTTGTGTCAGCCTCGCCTCGTGATGGTGTCAGTCAGGTGTCAGCCTCGCCTCGTGATGGAGTCAGTCTGGTGTCAGCCTTGCCTCGTGATGGGGTCAGTCTGGTGTCAGTCTCGCCTCGTGATGGGGTCAGTCTGGTGTCAGCCTCGCCTAGTGATGGGGTAAGTCTGGTGTAAGCCTCGCCTCGTGATGGGGTCAGTCCGGTGTCGGCCTCGCCTCGTGATGGGGTCAGTCCGGTGTTGGCCTCGCCTCGTGATGGGGTCAGTCTGGTGTCAGCCTCGCCTCGTGATGGGTTCAGTCTGGTGTCAGCCTCGCGTCGTAATGGGGTCAGTCCGGTGTCGGCCTCGCCTCGTGATGGGGTCAGTGTGGTGTCAGTCTCGCCTCGTGATGGGGTCAGTCTGGTGTCAGCCTCGCCTAGTGATGGGATCAGTCTGGTGTCAGTCTCGCCTCGTGATGGGGTCAGTCTGGTGTCAGCCTCGCCTAGTGATGGGGTCAGTCTGGTGTCAGCCTTGCCTCGTGATGGGGTCAGTCCGGTGTCAGTCTCGCCTTGTGATGGGGTCAGTCCGGTGTCGGCCTCGCCTCGTGATGGGGTTTGTCTGGTGTCAGTCTCGCCTCGTGATGGGGTCAGTCTGGTGTCAGCCTCGCCTCGTGATGGTGTCAGTCTGGTGTCAGCCTCACATCATGATGGTGTCAGTCCGGTGTTAGCCTCGCCTCGTGATGGGGTCAGTCCGGTGTCAGTCTCGCCTCGTGATGGGGTCAGTCTGGTGTCAGCCTCGCATCGTGATGGGGTCAGTCTGGTGTCAGTCTCGCCTCGTGATGGGGTCAGTCTGGTGTCAGCATCGCCCCGTGATGGAGTCAGTCTGGTGTCAGCATCGCCTCGTAATGGTGTCAGTCTGGTGTCAGCTTTGCCTCCTGATGGTGTCAGTCTGGTGTCAGCCTCGCCTAGTGATAGGGTCAGTCTGGTGTCAGCCTCGCCTCGTGATGCGGTCAGTCTGGTGTCAGCCTCACATCATGATGGTGTAAGTCTGGTGTTAGCCTAGCCTCGTGATGGAGTCAGTCTGGTGTCAGCCTCGCCTCGTGATGCGGTCAGTCCGGTTTCAGTCTCGCCTCGTAATGGTGTCAGTCTGGTCTCAGCCTCGCCTCGTGATGGTGTCAGTCTGGTGTCAGCCTCACCTCGTGATGGGGTCAGTCTGGTGTCAGCCTCACATCATGATGGTGTCAGTCCGTTGTCAGCCTCGCCTCGTGATGGGGACAGTCCGGTGTCAGTCTCGCCTCGTGATGGGGTCAGTCTGGTGTCAGCCTCGCCTCGTGATGGGGTCAGTCTGTTGTCAGCCTCGCCTCGTGATGGGGTCAGTCTGGTGTCAGCCTCGCCTTGTGATGGGGTCAGTCTGGTGTCAGCCTCACATCATGATGGTGTCAGTCTGGTGTCAGCCTCGCCTCGTGATGGTGTCAGTCTAGTGTCAGCCTCGCCTCGTGATGGGGTTAGTCTGGTGTGAGCCTCGCCTTGTGATGAGGTCAGTCTGGTGTCAGCCTCACATCTTGATGGGGTCAGTCTGGTGTCAGCCTCACATCATGATGGCGTCAGTCTGGTGTCAGCCTCGCCCCGTGATGGGGTCAGTCCGGTTTCAGTCTCGCCTCGTGATGGGGTCAGTCTGCTGTCAGCCTCGCCTCGTGATGGGGTCAGTCTCGTGTCAGCCTCGCCTCGTGATGGGGTCTGTCTGGTGTCAGCCTCGCGTCGTGATGGTGTCAGTCTTGTATCAGCCTCGCCTCGTGATGAGCTCAGTCTGGTGTCAGCCTCGCCTCGTGATGGGGTCAGTCTGGTGTCAGCCTCACATCATGATGGTGTCAGTCTGGTGTCAGCCTCACATCATGATGGTTTCAGTCTGGTGTCAGCCTCGCCTCGTGATGGTGTCAGTCTGGTGTCAGACTCGCCTCGTGATGGGGTTAGTCTGGTGTCAGCGTCGCCTAGTGATGGGGTCAGTCTGGTTTCAGCCTCACATCTTGATGGGGTCAGTCTGGTGTCAACCTCGCCTCGTGATGGGGTCAGTCCGGTGTCAGTCTCGCCTTGTGATGGTGTCAGTCTGGTGTCAGCCTCGCCTCGTGATGGGGTCAGTCTGGTGTCAGCCTCGCGTCGTGATGCGGTCAGTCTGGTGTCAGCCTCGCTTCGTGATGGGGTCAGTCTGGTGTCCACTTCGCCTCGTGATGGTGTCAGTCTGGTGTCAGTCTCGCCTCGTGATGGTGTCAGTCTGGTGTCAGCCTCGCCTCGTGATGGGGTCATTCTGGTGTCAGCCTCACCTCGTGATGGGGTCAGTCTGGTGTCAGCCTCGCCTCGTGATGGTGTCAGTCTGGTGTCAGCCTCGCCTAGTGATAGGGTCAGTCTGGTGTCAGCCTCGCCTCGTGATGGGGTCAGTCTGGTGTCAGCCTCACATCATGATGGTGTCAGTCTGGTGACAGCCTCGCCTCGTGATGGTGTCAGTCTTGTATCAGCCTCGCCTGGTGATGAGGTCAGTCTGGTGTCAGCCTCGCCTCGTGATGGGGTCAGTCTGGTGTCAGCCTCACATCATGATGGTGTCAGCCAGGTGTCAGCCTCGCCTCGTGATCGTGTCAGTCTGGTGTCAGCCTCGCCTCGTGATCGTGTCAGTCTGGTGTCAGCCTCGCCTCGTGATGGGGTCAGTCTGGTGTCAGCCTCACATCATGATGGTGTCAGCCAGGTGTCAGCTTCGCCTCGTGATGGGGTCAGTCTGGTGTCAGCCTCGCCTCGTGATGGGGTCAGTCTGGTGTCAGCCTCGCCTCGTGATGGGGTCAGTCTGGTGTCAGCCTCACATCATGAAGGTGTCAGTCTGGTGTCAGCCTCGCCTCGTGATGGGGTCAGTCTGGTGTCAGCCTCGCCTCGTGATGGGGTCAGTCTGGTGTCAGCCTCGCCTCGTGATGGGGTCAGTCTGGTGTCAGCCTCACATCATGATGGTGTCAGTGTGGTGTCAGCCTCGCCTCGTGATGGTGTCAGTCTGGTGTCAGCCTCGCCTCGTGATGGGGTTAGTCTGGTGTCAGCCTCGCCTAGTGATGGGGTCAGTCTGGTGTCAGCCTCACATCTTGATGGGGTCAGTCTGGTGTCAGCCTCGCCTCGTGATGGGGTCAGTCTGGTGTCAGCCTCGACTCGTGATGGGGTCAGTCTGGTGTCAGCCTCACATCATGATGGTGTCAGTCTGGTGTCAGCCTCGCCTCGTGATGGGGTTAGTCTGGTTTCAGCCTCGCCTAGTGATGGGGTCAGTCTGGTGTCAGCCTCACATCTTGATGGGGTCAGTCTGGTGTCAGCGTCGCCTCGTGATGGGGTCAGTCTGGTGTCAGTCTCGCCTCGTGATGGTGTCAGTCTGGTGTCAGCCTCGCCTCGTGATGGGGTCAGTCTGGTGTCAGCCTCGCCTCGTGATGGGGTCAGTCTGGTGTCAGCCTCGCCTCGTGATGGGGTCAGTCTTGTGTCAGCCTCACATCATGATGGTGTCAGTCCGGTGTCAGCCTCACCTCGTGATGGGGTCAGTCCGGTGTCAGTCTCGCCTCGTGATGGGGTCAGTCCGGTGTCAGCCTCGCCTCGTGATGGGGTCAGTCTGGTGTCAGCATCACATCATGATGGTGTCAGTCTGGTGTCAGCCTCGCCTCGTGATGGGGTCAGTTTGGTGTCAGCCTCGCCTCGTGATGGGGTCAGTCTGGTGTCAGCCTCGCCTCGTGATGGGGTCAGTCTGGTATCAGCCTCGCCTCGTGATGGGGTCAGTCTGGTGTCAGCCTCACATCATGATGGTGTCAGTCTGGAGTCAGCCTCACATCATGATGGTGTCAGTCTGGTGTCAGCCTCGCCTCGTGATGGTATCAGTCTGGTGTCAGCCTCGCCTCGTGATGGGGTCAGTCC
The DNA here is from genome assembly GCF_062004578.1 of Staurois parvus. Taxonomy (NCBI): domain Eukaryota; kingdom Metazoa; phylum Chordata; class Amphibia; order Anura; family Ranidae; genus Staurois; species Staurois parvus. The sequence goes on along the minus strand of NW_028320035.1, from coordinate 122,723 downwards.
GGTGTCAGCCTCACATCATGATGGTGTCAGTCAGGTGTCAGCCTCGCCTCGTGATAGGGTCAGTCTGGTGTCAACCTCGCGTCGTGATGCGGTCAGTCTGGTGTCAGCCTCGCCTCGTGATGGTGTCAGTCTGGTGTCCGCCTCGCCTCGTGATTGGGTCAGTCTGGTGTCAGCCTCGCCTCGTGATGGGGTCAGTCTGGTGTCAGCCTCGCCTCGTGATGGGGTCAGTCTGGTGTCAGCCTCGCCTCGTGATGGGGTCAGTCTGACGTCAGCCTCACATCATGAAGGTGTCAGTCTGGTGTCAGCCTCGCCTCGTGATGGGGTCAGTCTGGTGTCAGCCTCGCCTCGTGATGGGGTCAGTCTGGTGTCAGCCTCTTATCATGATGGTGTCAGTCTGGTGTCAGCCTCGCCTCGTAATGGTGTCAGTCTGGTGTCAGCCTCGCCTCGTGATGGGGTTAGTCTGGTGTCAGTCTCGCCTCGTGATGGGGTCAGTCTGGTGTCAGCCTCGCCTCGTGATGGTGTCAGTCTGGTGTCAGCCTCGCCTCGTGATGGTGTCAGTCTGGTGTCAGCCTCGCCTCGTGATGGTGTCAGTCAGGTGTCAGCCTTGCCTCGTGATGGAGTCAGTCTGGTGTCAGCCTCGCCTAGTGATAGGGTCAGTCTGGTGTCAGCCTCGCCTCGTGATGGGGTCAGTCTGGTGTCAGCCTCACATCATGATGGTGTCAGTCTGGTGACAGCCTCGCCTCGTGATGGTGTCAGTCTTGTATCAGCCTCGCCTCATGATGGGGTCAGTAGGGTTTCAGCCTCGCCTCGTGATGGTGTCAGTCTGGTGTCAGCCTCGCCTAGTGATAGGGTCAGTCTGGTGTCAGCCTCGCCTCGTGATGGGGTCAGTCTGGTGTCAGCCTCGCCTCGTGATGGTGTCAGTCTGGTGTCAGCCTCGCCTCGTGATGGTGTCAGTCTTGTGTCAGCCTCGCCTCGTGATGGTGTCAGTCAGGTGTCAGCCTCGCCTCGTGATGGAGTCAGTCTGGTGTCAGCCTTGCCTCGTGATGGGGTCAGTCTGGTGTCAGTCTCGCCTCGTGATGGGGTCAGTCTGGTGTCAGCCTCGCCTAGTGATGGGGTAAGTCTGGTGTAAGCCTCGCCTCGTGATGGGGTCAGTCCGGTGTCGGCCTCGCCTCGTGATGGGGTCAGTCCGGTGTTGGCCTCGCCTCGTGATGGGGTCAGTCTGGTGTCAGCCTCGCCTCGTGATGGGTTCAGTCTGGTGTCAGCCTCGCGTCGTAATGGGGTCAGTCCGGTGTCGGCCTCGCCTCGTGATGGGGTCAGTCTGGTGTCAGTCTCGCCTCGTGATGGGGTCAGTCTGGTGTCAGCCTCGCCTAGTGATGGGATCAGTCTGGTGTCAGTCTCGCCTCGTGATGGGGTCAGTCTGGTGTCAGCCTCGCCTAGTGATGGGGTCAGTCTGGTGTCAGCCTTGCCTCGTGATGGGGTCAGTCCGGTGTCAGTCTCGCCTTGTGATGGGGTCAGTCCGGTGTCGGCCTCGCCTCGTGATGGGGTTTGTCTGGTGTCAGTCTCGCCTCGTGATGGGGTCAGTCTGGTGTCAGCCTCGCCTCGTGATGGTGTCAGTCTGGTGTCAGCCTCACATCATGATGGTGTCAGTCCGGTGTTAGCCTCGCCTCGTGATGGGGTCAGTCCGGTGTCAGTCTCGCCTCGTGATGGGGTCAGTCTGGTGTCAGCCTCGCATCGTGATGGGGTCAGTCTGGTGTCAGTCTCGCCTCGTGATGGGGTCAGTCTGGTGTCAGCATCGCCCCGTGATGGAGTCAGTCTGGTGTCAGCATCGCCTCGTAATGGTGTCAGTCTGGTGTCAGCTTTGCCTCCTGATGGTGTCAGTCTGGTGTCAGCCTCGCCTAGTGATAGGGTCAGTCTGGTGTCAGCCTCGCCTCGTGATGCGGTCAGTCTGGTGTCAGCCTCACATCATGATGGTGTAAGTCTGGTGTTAGCCTAGCCTCGTGATGGAGTCAGTCTGGTGTCAGCCTCGCCTCGTGATGCGGTCAGTCCGGTTTCAGTCTCGCCTCGTAATGGTGTCAGTCTGGTCTCAGCCTCGCCTCGTGATGGTGTCAGTCTGGTGTCAGCCTCACCTCGTGATGGGGTCAGTCTGGTGTCAGCCTCACATCATGATGGTGTCAGTCCGTTGTCAGCCTCGCCTCGTGATGGGGACAGTCCGGTGTCAGTCTCGCCTCGTGATGGGGTCAGTCTGGTGTCAGCCTCGCCTCGTGATGGGGTCAGTCTGTTGTCAGCCTCGCCTCGTGATGGGGTCAGTCTGGTGTCAGCCTCGCCTCGTGATGGGGTCAGTCTGGTGTCAGCCTCACATCATGATGGTGTCAGTCTGGTGTCAGCCTCGCCTCGTGATGGTGTCAGTCTAGTGTCAGCCTCGCCTCGTGATGGGGTTAGTCTGGTGTGAGCCTCGCCTTGTGATGAGGTCAGTCTGGTGTCAGCCTCACATCTTGATGGGGTCAGTCTGGTGTCAGCCTCACATCATGATGGTGTCAGTCTGGTGTCAGCCTCGCCCCGTGATGGGGTCAGTCCGGTTTCAGTCTCGCCTCGTGATGGGGTCAGTCTGCTGTTAGCCTCGCCTCGTGATGGGGTCAGTCTCGTGTCAGCCTCGCCTCGTGATGGGGTCTGTCTGGTGTCAGCCTCGCGTCGTGATGGTGTCAGTCTTGTATCAGCCTCGCCTCGTGATGAGCTCAGTCTGGTGTCAGCCTCGCCTCGTGATGGGGTCAGTCTGGTGTCAGCCTCACATCATGATGGTGTCAGTCTGGTGTCAGCCTCACATCATGATGGTGTCAGTCTGGTGTCAGCCTCGCCTCGTGATGGTGTCAGTCTGGTGTCAGACTCGCCTCGTGATGGGGTTAGTCTGGTGTCAGCGTCGCCTAGTGATGGGGTCAGTCTGGTTTCAGCCTCACATCTTGATGGGGTCAGTCTGGTGTCAACCTCGCCTCGTGATGGGGTCAGTCCGGTGTCAGTCTCGCCTTGTGATGGTGTCAGTCTGGTGTCAGCCTCGCCTCGTGATGGGGTCAGTCTGGTGTCAGCCTCGCGTCGTGATGCGGTCAGTCTGGTGTCAGCCTCGCTTCGTGATGGGGTCAGTCTGGTGTCCACTTCGCCTCGTGATGGTGTCAGTCTGGTGTCAGTCTCGCCTCGTGATGGTGTCAGTCTGGTGTCAGCCTCGCCTCGTGATGGGGTCATTCTGGTGTCAGCCTCACCTCGTGATGGGGTCAGTCTGGTGTCAGCCTCGCCTCGTGATGGTGTCAGTCTGGTGTCAGCCTCGCCTAGTGATAGGGTCAGTCTGGTGTCAGCCTCGCCTCGTGATGGGGTCAGTCTGGTGTCAGCCTCACATCATGATGGTGTCAGTCTGGTGACAGCCTCGCCTCGTGATGGTGTCAGTCTTGTATCAGCCTCGCCTGGTGATGAGGTCAGTCTGGTGTCAGCCTCGCCTCGTGATGGGGTCAGTCTGGTGTCAGCCTCACATCATGATGGTGTCAGCCAGGTGTCAGCCTCGCCTCGTGATCGTGTCAGTCTGGTGTCAGCCTCGCCTCGTGATCGTGTCAGTCTGGTGTCAGCCTCGCCTCGTGATGGGGTCAGTCTGGTGTCAGCCTCACATCATGATGGTGTCAGCCAGGTGTCAGCTTCGCCTCGTGAAGGGGTCAGTCTGGTGTCAGCCTCGCCTCGTGATGGGGTCAGTCTGGTGTCAGCCTCGCCTCGTGATGGGGTCAGTCTGGTGTCAGCCTCACATCATGAAGGTGTCAGTCTGGTGTCAGCCTCGCCTCGTGATGGGGTCAGTCTGGTGTCAGCCTCGCCTCGTGATGGGGTCAGTCTGGTGTCAGCCTCACATCATGATGGTGTCAGTGTGGTGTCAGCCTCGCCTCGTGATGGTGTCAGTCTGGTGTCAGCCTCGCCTCGTGATGGGGTTAGTCTGGTGTCAGCCTCGCCTAGTGATGGGGTCAGTCTGGTGTCAGCCTCACATCTTGATGGGGTCAGTCTGGTGTCAGCCTCGCCTCGTGATGGGGTCAGTCTGGTGTCAGCCTCGCCTCGTGATGGGGTCAGTCTGTTGTCAGCCTCGCCTCGTGATGGGGTCAGTCTGGTGTCAGCCTCGCCTCGTGATGGGGTCAGTCTGGTGTCAGCCTCACATCATGATGGTGTCAGTCTGGTGTCAGCCTCGCCTCGTGATGGTGTCAGTCTAGTGTCAGCCTCGCCTCGTGATGGGGTTAGTCTGGTGTGAGCCTCGCCTTGTGATGAGGTCAGTCTGGTGTCAGCCTCACATCTTGATGGGGTCAGTCTGGTGTCAGCCTCACATCATGATGGTGTCAGTCTGGTGTCAGCCTCGCCCCGTGATGGGGTCAGTCCGGTTTCAGTCTCGCCTCGTGATGGGGTCAGTCTGCTGTTAGCCTCGCCTCGTGATGGGGTCAGTCTCGTGTCAGCCTCGCCTCGTGATGGGGTCTGTCTGGTGTCAGCCTCGCGTCGTGATGGTGTCAGTCTTGTATCAGCCTCGCCTCGTGATGAGCTCAGTCTGGTGTCAGCCTCGCCTCGTGATGGGGTCAGTCTGGTGTCAGCCTCACATCATGATGGTGTCAGTCTGGTGTCAGCCTCACATCATGATGGTGTCAGTCTGGTGTCAGCCTCGCCTCGTGATGGTGTCAGTCTGGTGTCAGACTCGCCTCGTGATGGGGTTAGTCTGGTGTCAGCGTCGCCTAGTGATGGGGTCAGTCTGGTTTCAGCCTCACATCTTGATGGGGTCAGTCTGGTGTCAACCTCGCCTCGTGATGGGGTCAGTCCGGTGTCAGTCTCGCCTTGTGATGGTGTCAGTCTGGTGTCAGCCTCGCCTCGTGATGGGGTCAGTCTGGTGTCAGCCTCGCGTCGTGATGCGGTCAGTCTGGTGTCAGCCTCGCTTCGTGATGGGGTCAGTCTGGTGTCCACTTCGCCTCGTGATGGTGTCAGTCTGGTGTCAGTCTCGCCTCGTGATGGTGTCAGTCTGGTGTCAGCCTCGCCTCGTGATGGGGTCATTCTGGTGTCAGCCTCACCTCGTGATGGGGTCAGTCTGGTGTCAGCCTCGCCTCGTGATGGTGTCAGTCTGGTGTCAGCCTCGCCTAGTGATAGGGTCAGTCTGGTGTCAGCCTCGCCTCGTGATGGGGTCAGTCTGGTGTCAGCCTCACATCATGATGGTGTCAGTCTGGTGACAGCCTCGCCTCGTGATGGTGTCAGTCTTGTATCAGCCTCGCCTGGTGATGAGGTCAGTCTGGTGTCAGCCTCGCCTCGTGATGGGGTCAGTCTGGTGTCAGCCTCACATCATGATGGTGTCAGCCAGGTGTCAGCCTCGCCTCGTGATCGTGTCAGTCTGGTGTCAGCCTCGCCTCGTGATCGTGTCAGTCTGGTGTCAGCCTCGCCTCGTGATGGGGTCAGTCTGGTGTCAGCCTCACATCATGATGGTGTCAGCCAGGTGTCAGCTTCGCCTCGTGATGGGGTCAGTCTGGTGTCAGCCTCGCCTCGTGATGGGGTCAGTCTGGTGTCAGCCTCGCCTCGTGATGGGGTCAGTCTGGTGTCAGCCTCACATCATGAAGGTGTCAGTCTGGTGTCAGCCTCGCCTCGTGATGGGGTCAGTCTGGTGTCAGCCTCGCCTCGTGATGGGGTCAGTCTGGTGTCAGCCTCACATCATGATGGTGTCAGTGTGGTGTCAGCCTCGCCTCGTGATGGTGTCAGTCTGGTGTCAGCCTCGCCTCGTGATGGGGTTAGTCTGGTGTCAGCCTCGCCTAGTGATGGGGTCAGTCTGGTGTCAGCCTCACATCTTGATGGGGTCAGTCTGGTGTCAGCCTCGCCTCGTGATGGGGTCAGTCTGGTGTCAGCCTCGACTCGTGATGGGGTCAGTCTGGTGTCAGCCTCACATCATGATGGTGTCAGTCTGGTGTCAGCCTCGCCTCGTGATGGGGTTAGTCTGGTTTCAGCCTCGCCTAGTGATGGGGTCAGTCTGGTGTCAGCCTCACATCTTGATGGGGTCAGTCTGGTGTCAGCGTCGCCTCGTGATGGGGTCAGTCTGGTGTCAGTCTCGCCTCGTGATGGTGTCAGTCTGGTGTCAGCCTCGCCTCGTGATGGGGTCAGTCTGGTGTCAGCCTCGCCTCGTGATGGGGTCAGTCTGGTGTCAGCCTCGCCTCGTGATGGGGTCAGTCTTGTGTCAGCCTCACATCATGATGGTGTCAGTCCGGTGTCAGCCTCACCTCGTGATGGGGTCAGTCCGGTGTCAGTCTCGCCTCGTGATGGGGTCAGTCCGGTGTCAGCCTCGCCTCGTGATGGGGTCAGTCTGGTGTCAGCATCACATCATGATGGTGTCAGTCTGGTGTCAGCCTCGCCTCGTGATGGGGTCAGTTTGGTGTCAGCCTCGCCTCGTGATGGGGTCAGTCTGGTGTCAGCCTCGCCTCGTGATGGGGTCAGTCTGGTGTCAGCCTCGCCTCGTGATGGGGTCAGTCTGGTGTCAGCCTCACATCATGATGGTGTCAGTCTGGAGTCAGCCTCACATCATGATGGTGTCAGTCTGGTGTCAGCCTCGCCTCGTGATGGTATCAGTCTGGTGTCAGCCTCGCCTCGTGATGGGGTCAGTCTGGTGTCAGCCTCACATCATGATGGTGTCAGTCAGGTGTCAGCCTCGCCTCGTGATAGGGTCAGTCTGGTGTCAACCTCGCGTCGTGATGCGGTCAGTCTGGTGTCAGCCTCGCCTCGTGATGGTGTCAGTCTGGTGTCCGCCTCGCCTCGTGATGGGGTCAGTCTGGTGTCAGCCTCGCCTCGTGATGGGGTCAGTCTGGTGTCAGCCTCGCCTCGTGATGGGGTCAGTCTGACGTCAGCCTCACATCATGAAGGTGTCCGTCTGGTGTCAGCCTCGCCTCGTGATGGGGTCAGTCTGGTGTCAGCCTCTTATCATGATGGTGTCAGTCTGGTGTCAGCCTCGCCTCGTAATGGTGTCAGTCTGGTGTCAGCCTCGCCTCGTGATGGGGTTAGTCTGGTGTCAGTCTCGCCTCGTGATGGGGTCAGTCTGGTGTCAGCCTCGCCTCGTGATGGTGTCAGTCTGGTGTCAGCCTCGCCTCGTGATGGTGTCAGTCTGGTGTCAGCCTCGCCTCGTGATGGTGTCAGTCAGGTGTCAGCCTTGCCTCGTGATGGAGTCAGTCTGGTGTCAGCCTCGCATAGTGATAGGGTCAGTCTGGTGTCAGCCTCGCCTCGTGATGGGGTCAGTCTGGTGTCAGCCTCACATCATGATGGTGTCAGTCTGGTGACAGCCTCGCCTCGTGATGGTGTCAGTCTTGTATCAGCCTCGCCTCATGATGGGGTCAGTAGGGTTTCAGCCTCGCCTCGTGATGGTGTCAGTCTGGTGTCAGCCTCGCCTAGTGATAGGGTCAGTCTGGTGTCAGCCTCGCCTCGTGATGGGGTCAGTCTGGTGTCAGCCTCGCCTCGTGATGGTGTCAGTCTGGTGTCAGCCTCGCCTCGTGATGGTGTCAGTCTTGTGTCAGCCTCGCCTCGTGATGGTGTCAGTCAGGTGTCAGCCTCGCCTCGTGATGGAGTCAGTCTGGTGTCAGCCTTGCCTCGTGATGGGGTCAGTCTGGTGTCAGTCTCGCCTCGTGATGGGGTCAGTCTGGTGTCAGCCTCGCCTAGTGATAGGGTAAGTCTGGTGTAAGCCTCGCCTCGTGATGGGGTCAGTCCGGTGTCGGCCTCGCCTCGTGATGGGGTCAGTCCGGTGTTGGCCTCGCCTCGTGATGGGGTCAGTCTGGTGTCAGCCTCGCCTCGTGCTGGGTTCAGTCTGGTGTCAGTCTCGCGTCGTAATGGGGTCAGTCCGGTGTCGGCCTCGCCTCGTGATGGGGTCAGTCTGGTGTCAGTCTCGCCTCGTGATGGGGTCAGTCTGGTGTCAGCCTCGCCTAGTGATGGGATCAGTCTGGTGTCAGTCTCGCCTCGTGATGGGGTCAGTCTGGTGTCAGCCTCGCCTAGTGATGGGGTCAGTCTGGTGTCAGCCTTGCCTCGTGATGGGGTCAGTCCGGTGTCAGTCTCGCCTTGTGATGGGGTCAGTCCGGTGTCGGCCTCGCCTCGTGATGGGGTTTGTCTGGTGTCAGTCTCGCCTCGTGATGGGGTCAGTCTGGTGTCAGCCTCGCCTCGTGATGGTGTCAGTCTGGTGTCAGCCTCACATCATGATGGTGTCAGTCCGGTGTTAGCCTCGCCTCGTGATGGGGTCAGTCCGGTGTCAGTCTCGCCTCGTGATGGGGTCAGTCTGGTGTCAGCCTCGCATCGTGATGGGGTCAGTCTGGTGTCAGTCTCGCCTCGTGATGGGGTCAGTCTGGTGTCAGCATCGCCCCGTGATGGAGTCAGTCTGGTGTCAGCATCGCCTCGTAATGGTGTCAGTCTGGTGTCAGCCTCGCCTAGTGATAGGGTCAGTCTGGTGTCAGCCTCGCCTCGTGATGCGGTCAGTCTGGTGTCAGCCTCACATCATGATGGTGTAAATCTGGTGTTAGCCTAGCCTCGTGATGGAGTCAGTGTGGTGTCAGCCTCGCCTCGTGATGCGGTCAGTCCGGTTTCAGTCTCGCCTCGTAATGGTGTCAGTCTGGTCTCAGCCTCGCCTCGTGATTGTGTCAGTCTGGTGTCAGCCTCACCTCGTGATGGGGTCAGTCTGGTGTCAGCCTCACATCATGATGGTGTCAGTCCGTTGTCAGCCTCGCCTCGTGATGGGGACAGTCCGGTGTCAGTCTCGCCTCGTGATGGGGTCAGTCTGGTGTCAGCCTCGCCTCGTGATGGGGTCAGTCTGTTGTCAGCCTCGCCTCGTGATGGGGTCAGTCTGGTGTCAGCCTCGCCTCGTGATGGGGTCAGTCTGGTGTCAGCCTCACATCATGATGGTGTCAGTCTGGTGTCAGCCTCGCCTCGTGATGGTGTCAGTCTAGTGTCAGCCTCGCCTCGTGATGGGGTTAGTCTGGTGTGAGCCTCGCCTTGTGATGAGGTCAGTCTGGTGTCAGCCTCACATCTTGATGGGGTCAGTCTGGTGTCAGCCTCACATCATGATGGTGTCAGTCTGGTGTCAGCCTCGCCCCGTGATGGGGTCAGTCCGGTTTCAGTCTCGCCTCGTGATGGGGTCAGTCTGCTGTCAGCCTCGCCTCGTGATGGGGTCAGTCTCGTGTCAGCCTCGCCTCGTGATGGGGTCTGTCTGGTGTCAGTCTCACATCGTGATGATTTCAGTCTGGTGTCAGCCTCGCCTCGTGATGGGGTCAGTCTGGTTTCAGCCTCGCCTTGTGATGGGGTCAGTCTGGTGTCAGCCTCGCCTCGTGATGGGGTCAGTCTCGTGTCAGCCTCGCCTCGTGATGGGGTAAGTCTGGTGTCAGCCTCACATCATGATGGTGTCAGTCTGGTGTCAGCCTCACATCATGATGGTGTCAGTCTGGTGTCAGCCTTGCCTCGTGATGGGGTCAGTCTGGTGTCAGCCTCGCCTCGTGATGGGGTCAGTCTGGTGTCAGCCTCACATCATGATGGTGTCAGTCAGGTGTCAGCCTCGCCTCGTGATAGGGTCAGTCTGGTGTCAGCCTCGCGTCGTGATGGTGTCAGTCTTGTATCAGCCTCGCCTCGTGATGAGCTCAGTCTGGTGTCAGCCTCGCCTCGTGATGGGGTCAGTCTGGTGTCAGCCTCACATCATGATGGTGTCAGTCTGGTGTCAGCCTCACATCATGATGGTGTCAGTCTGGTGTCAGCCTCGCCTCGTGATGGTGTCAGTCTGGTGTCAGACTCGCCTCGTGATGGGGTTAGTCTGGTGTCAGCGTCGCCTAGTGATGGGGTCAGTCTGGTTTCAGCCTCACATCTTGATGGGGTCAGTCTGGTGTCAACCTCGCCTCGTGATGGGGTCAGTCCGGTGTCAGTCTCGCCTTGTGATGGTGTCAGTCTGGTGTCAGCCTCGCCTCGTGATGGGGTCAGTCTGGTGTCAGCCTCGCGTCGTGATGCGGTCAGTCTGGTGTCAGCCTCGCTTCGTGATGGGGTCAGTCTGGTGTCCACTTCGCCTCGTGATGGTGTCAGTCTGGTGTCAGTCTCGCCTCGTGATGGTGTCAGTCTGGTGTCAGCCTCGCCTCGTGATGGGGTCATTCTGGTGTCAGCCTCGCCTCGTGATGGGGTCAGTCTGGTGTCAGCCTCACATCATGATGGTGTCAGTCAGGTGTCAGCCTCGCCTCGTGATAGGGTCAGTCTGGTGTCAGCCTCGCGTCGTGATGGTGTCAGTCTTGTATCAGCCTCGCCTCGTGATGAGCTCAGTCTGGTGTCAGCCTCGCCTCGTGATGGGTTCAGTCTGGTGTCAGCCTCACATCATGATGGTGTCAGTCTGGTGTCAGCCTCACATCATGATGGTGTCAGTCTGGTGTCAGCCTCGCCTCGTGATGGTGTCAGTCTGGTGTCAGACTCGCCTCGTGATGGGGTTAGTCTGGTGTCAGCGTCGCCTAGTGATGGGGTCAGTCTGGTTTCAGCCTCACATCTTGATGGGGTAAGTCTGGTGTCAACCTCGCCTCGTGATGGGGTCAGTCCGGTGTCAGTCTTGCCTTGTGATGGTGTCAGTCTGGTGTCAGCCTCGCCTCGTGATGGGGTCAGTCTGGTGTCAGCCTCGCGTCGTGATGCGGTCAGTCTGGTGTCAGCCTCGCTTCGTGATGGGGTCAGTCTGGTGTCCACTTCGCCTCGTGATGGTGTCAGTCTGGTGTCAGTCTCGCCTCGTGATGGTGTCAGACTGGTGTCAGCCTCGCCTCGTGATGGGGTCATTCTGGTGTCAGCCTCACCTCGTGATGGGGTCAGTCTGGTGTCAGCCTCGCCTCGTGATGGTGTCAGTCTGGTGTCAGCCTCGCCTAGTGATAGGGTCAGTCTGGTGTCAGCCTCGCCTCGTGATGGGGTCAGTCTGGTGACAGCCTCACATCATGATGGTGTCAGTCTGGTGACAGCCTCGCCTCGTGATGGTGTCAGTCTTGTATCAGCCTCGCCTGGTGATGAGGTCAGTCTGGTGTCAGCCTCGCCTCGTGATGGGGTCAGTCTGGTGTCAGCCTCACATCATGATGGTGTCAGCCAGGTGTCAGCCTCGCCTCGTGATCGTGTCAGTCTGGTGTCAGCCTCGCCTCGTGATCGTGTCAGTCTGGTGTCAGCCTCGCCTCGTGATGGGGTCAGTCTGGTGTCAGCCTCACATCATGATGGTGTCAGCCAGGTGTCAGCTTCGCCTCGTGATGGGGTCAGTCTGGTGTCAGCCTCGCCTCGTGATGGGGTCAGTCTGGTGTCAGCCTCGCCTCGTGATGGGGTCAGTCTGGTGTCAGCCTCACATCATGAAGGTGTGAGTCTGGTGTCAGCCTCGCCTCGTGATGGGGTCATTCTGGTGTCAGCCTCGCCTCGTGATGGGGTTAGTCTGGTGTCAGCCTCGCCTAGTGATGGGGTCAGTCTGGTGTCAGCCTCACATCTTGATGGGGTCAGTCTGGTGTCAGCCTCGCCTCGTGATGGGGTCAGTCTGGTGTCAGCCTCGACTCGTGATGGGGTCAGTCTGGTGTCAGCCTCACATCATGATGGTGTCAGTCTGGTGTCAGCCTCGCCTCGTGATGTGGTTAGTCTGGTTTCAGCCTCGCCTAGTGATGGGGTCAGTCTGGTGTCAGCCTCACATCTTGATGGGGTCAGTCTGGTGTCAGCGTCGCCTCGTGATGGGGTCAGTCTGGTGTCAGTCTCGCCTCGTGATGGTGTCAGTCTGGTGTCAGCCTCGCCTCGTGATGGGGTCAGTCTGGTGTCAGCCTCGCCTCGTGATGGGGTCAGTCTGGTGTCAGCCTCGCCTCGTGATGGGGTCAGTCTTGTGTCAGCCTCACATCATGATGGTGTCAGTCTGGAGTCAGCCTCACATCATGATGGTGTCAGTCTGGTGTCAGCCTCGCCTCGTGATGGTATCAGTCTGGTGTCAGCCTCGCCTCGTGATGGGGTCAGTCTGGTGTCAGCCTCACATCATGATGGTGTCAGTCAGGTGTCAGCCTCGCCTCGTGATAGGGTCAGACTGGTGTCAACCTTGCGTCGTGATGCGGTCAGTCTGGTGTCAGCCTCGCCTCGTGATGGTGTCAGTCTGGTGTCAGCCTCGCCTCGTAATGGTGTCAGCCTGGTGTCAGCCTCGCCTCGTGATGGGGTTAGTCTGGTGTCAGTCTCGCCTCGTGATGGGGTCAGTCTGGTGTCAGCCTCGCCTCGTGATGGTGTCAGTCTGGTGTCAGCCTCGCCTCGTGATGGTGTCAGTCTGGTGTCAGCCTCGCCTCGTGATGGTGTCAGTCAGGTGTCAGCCTTGCCTCGTGATGGAGTCAGTCTGGTGTCAGCCTCGCCTAGTGATAGGGTCAGTCTGGTGTCAGCCTCGCCTCGTGATGGGGTCAGTCTGGTGTCAGCCTCACATCATGATGGTGTCAGTCTGGTGACAGCCTCGCCTCGTGATGGTGTCAGTCTTGTATCAGCCTCGCCTCATGATGGGGTCAGTAGGGTTTCAGCCTCGCCTCGTGATGGTGTCAGTCTGGTGTCAGCCTCGCCTAGTGATAGGGTCAGTCTGGTGTCAGCCTCGCCTCGTGATGGGGTCAGTCTGGTGTCAGTCTCGCCTCGTGATGGGGTCAGTCTGGTGTCAGCCTCGCCTCGTGATGGTGTCAGTCTTGTGTCAGCCTCGCCTCGTGATGGTGTCAGTCAGGTGTCAGCCTTGCCTCGTGATGGAGTCAGTCTGGTGTCAGCCTCGCCTCGTGATGGGGTCAGTCTGGTGTCAGTCTCGCCTCGTGATGGGGTCAGTCTGGTGTCAGCCTCGCCTAGTGATGGGGTAAGTCTGGTGTAAGCCTCGCCTCGTGATGGGGTCAGTCCGGTGTCGGCCTCGCCTCGTGATGGGGTCAGTCCGGTGTTGGCCTCGCCTCGTGATGGGGTCAGTCTGGTGTCAGCCTCGCCTCGTGATGGGTTCAGTCTGGTGTCAGTCTCGCGTCGTAATGGGGTCAGTCCGGTGTCGGCCTCGCCTCGTGATGGGGTCAGTCTGGTGTCAGTCTCGCCTCGTGATGGGGTCAGTCTGGTGTCAGCCTCGCCTAGTGATGGGATCAGTCTGGTGTCAGTCTCGCCTCGTGATGGGGTCAGTCTGGTGTCAGCCTTGCCTCGTGATGGGGTCAGTCCGGTGTCAGTCTCGCCTTGTGATGGGGTCAGTCCGGTGTCGGCCTCGCCTCGTGATGGGGTTTGACTGGTGTCAGTCTCGCCTCGTGATGGGGTCAGTCTGGTGTCAGCCTCGCCTCGTGATGGTGTCAGTCTGGTGTCAGCCTCACATCATGATGGTGTCAGTCCGGTGTTAGCCTCGCCTCGTGATGGTGTCAGTCTGGTGTCAGCCTCGCCTCGTGATGGGGTCAGTCTTTTGTCAGCCTCACATCATGATGGTGTCAGTCTGGTGTCAGCCTCGCCTCGTGATGGTGTCAGTCTGGTGTCAGCCTCGCCTCGTGATGGGGTCAGTCTGGTGTCAGTCTCGCCTCGTGATGGGGTCAGTCTGGTGTCACCTCGCCTCGTGATGGGGTCAGTCTGGTGTCAGCCTCACATCATGATGGTGTCAGTCTGGTGTCAGCCTTGCCTCGTGATGGGGTCAGTCTGGTGTCACCCTCGCCTCGTGATGGGGTCAGTCCGGTGTCAGTCTCGCCTTGTGATGGGGTCAGTCCGGTGTCGGCCTCGCCTCGTGATGGGGTCAGACTGGTGTCAGCCTCGCCTCGTGATGGGGTCAGTCCGGTGTCAGCCTCGCCTCGTGATGGGGTCAGTCCGGTGTCAGTCTCGCCTCGTGATGGGGTCAGTCTGGTGTCAGTCTCGCATCGTGATGGTGTCAGTCTGGTGTCAGCCTCGCGTCGTAATGGGGTCAGTCTGGTGTCTGCCTCGCCTCTTGATGGGGTCAGTCTGGTGTCAGTCTCGCCTCGTGATGGGGTCAGTCTGGTGTCAGCCTCGCCTAGGGATGGGGTCAGTCTGGTGTCAGTCTCGCCTCGTGATGGGGTCAGTCTGGTGTCAGCCTCGCCTAGTGATGGGGTCAGTCTGGTGTCAGCCTTGCCTCGTGATGGGGTCAGTCCGGTGTCAGTCTCACATCATGATGGTGTCAGTCTGGTGTCAGCCTCGCCTCGTGATGGGGTCAGTCTGGTGTCAGCCTCACATCGCGATGGGGTCAGTCTGGTGTCAGCCTCGCCTCGTGATGGGGTCAGTCTGGTGTCAGCCTCGCCTCGTGATGGGGTCAGTCTGGTGTCAGCCTCGCCTCATGATGGGGTCAGTCTGGTGTCAGCCTCGCCTCGTGATGGGGTCAGTCTGGTGTCAGCCTCGCCTCGTGATGGGGTCAGTCCGGTGTCAGCCTAGCCTCGTGATGGGGTCAGTCTGGTGTCAGCCTCGCCTCGTGATGGGGTCAGTCTGGTGTCAGCCTCTCCTCGTGATGGTGTCAGTCTGGTGTCAGCCTCGCCTCGTGATGGGGTCAGACTGGTGTCAGCCTCACATCGTGATGGTGTCAGTCTGGTGTCAGCCTCGCCTCGTGATGGGGTCAGTCTGGTGTCAGCCTCACCTCGTGATGGGGTCAGTCTGTTGTCAGCCTCGCCTCGTGATGGTGTCAGTCTGGTGTCAGCCTCGCCTCGTGATGGGGTCAGTCCGGTGTCAGTCTCGCCTTGTGATGGGGTCAGTCCGGTGTCGGCCTCGCCTCATGATGGGGTCAGTCTGGTGTCAGCCTCGCCTCGTGATGGTGTCAGTCAGGTGTCAGCCTCGCCTCGTGATGGGGTCAGTCCGGTGTCAGTCTCGCCTTGTGATGGGGTCAGTCCGGTGTCGGCCTCGCCTCATGATGGGGTCAGTCTGGTGTCAGCCTCACATCATGATGGTGTCAGTCAGGTGTCAGCCTCGCCTCGTGATGGTTTCAGTCTGGTGTCAGACTTGCCTCATGATGGGGTCAGTCTGGTTTCAGTCTCGCCTCGAGATGGGGTCAGTCTGGTGTCAGCCTCGCCTCGTGATAGGGTCAGTCTGGTGTCAGCCTCACATCATGATGGTGTCAGTCAGGTGTCAGCTTAGCCTTGTGATGGGGTCAGTCTGGTGTCAGCCTCGCCTCGTGATGCGGTCAGTCTGGTGTCAGCCTCGCCTCGTGATGGTGTCAGTCTGGTGTCAGTCTCGCCTCGTGATGGGGTCAGTCTGGTGTCAGCCTCGCCTCGTGATAGGGTCAGTCTGGTGTCAGCCTCACATCATGATGGTGTCAGTTAGATGTCAGCTTCGCCTTGTGATGGGGTCAGTCTGGTGTCAGCCTCGCCTCGTGATAGGGTGAGTCTGGTGTCAGCCTCGCCTCGTGATGGTGTCAGTCTGGTGTCAGTCTTGACTCGTTATGGGGTCAGTCTGGTGTCAGTCTCGCCTCGTGATGGGGTCAGTCTGGTGTCAGTCTCGCCTCGTGATGGGGTCAGTCTGGTGTCAGTCTCGCATCGTGATGGTGTCAGTCTGGTGTCAGCCTCGCGTCGTGATGGGGTCAGTCTGGTGTCAGCCTCGCCTCGTGATGGGGTCAGTCTGGTGTCAGTCTCGCCTCGTGATGGGGTCAGTCTGGTGTCAGCCTCACATCATGATGGTGTCAGTCAGGTGTCAGCCTCGCCTCGTGATGGTTTCAGTCTGGTGTCAGCCTGACATCATGATGGTGTCAGTCAGGTGTCAGCTTCGCCTTGTGATGGGGTCAGTCTGGTGTCAGCCTCGCCTCGTGATAGGGTGATTCTGGTGTCAGCCTCGCCTCGTGATGGTGTCAGTCTGGTGTCAGTCTTGCCTCGTTATGGGGTCAGTCTGGTGTCAGTCTCGCCTCGTGATGGGGTCAGTCTGGTGTCAGTCTCACCTCGTGATGGGGTCAGTCTGGTGTCAGTCTCGCCTCGTGATGGGGTCAGTCCGGTGTCAGCCTCGCCTCGTGATGGGGTCAGTCTGGTGTCAGCCTCACATCGTGATGGTGTCAGTCTGGTGTCAGCCTCGCCTCGTGATGGGGACAGTCTGGTGTCAGCCTCGCCTCGTGATGGTGTCAGTCTGGTGTCAGTCTCGCCTCGTGATGGGGTCAGTCTGGTGTCAGCCTCGCCTCGTGATAGGGTCAGTCTGGTGTCAGCCTCACATCATGATGGTGTCAGTCAGGTGTCAGCTTCGCCTTGTGATGGGGTCAGTCTGGTGTCAGCCTCGCCTCGTGATGGGGTCAGTCTGGTGTCAGCCTCGCCTCTTGATGTTGTCAATCTGGTGTCAGTCTTGCCTCGTGATGGGGTCAGTCTGGTGTCAGCCTCGCCTCGTGATGGTGTCAGTCTGGTGTCAGCCTCGCCTAGTGATAGGGTCAGTCTG
This sequence comes from Staurois parvus, assembly GCF_062004578.1. Taxonomy (NCBI): domain Eukaryota; kingdom Metazoa; phylum Chordata; class Amphibia; order Anura; family Ranidae; genus Staurois; species Staurois parvus. The sequence continues at coordinate 106,388 of NW_028320035.1, read as the reverse complement.
GTGTCAGCCTCGCCTCGTGATGGGGTCAGTCTGGTGTCAGCCTCACATCATGATGGTGTCAGTCTGGTGACAGCCTCGCCTCGTGATGGTGTCAGTCTTGTATCAGCCTCGCCTCGTGATGGGGTCAGTCGGGTTTCAGCCTCGCCTCGTGATGGGGTCAGTCTGGTGTCAGCCTCGCCTCGTGATGGTGTCAGTCTGGTGTCAGTCTCGCCTCGTGATGGGGTCAGTCCGGTGTCAGCCTCGCCTCGTGATGGGGTCAGTCTGGTGTCAGCCTCACATCGTGATGGTGTCAGTCTGGTGTCAGCCTCGCCTCGTGATGGGGACAGTCTGGTGTCAGCCTCGCCTCGTGATGGTGTCAGTCTGGTGTCAGTCTCGCCTCGTGATGGGGTCAGTCTGGTGTCAGCCTCGCCTCGTGATAGGGTCAGTCTGGTGTCAGCCTCACATCATGATGGTGTCAGTCAGGTGTCAGCTTCGCCTTGTGATGGGGTCAGTCTGGTGTCAGCCTCGCCTCGTGATGGGGTCAGTCTGGTGTCAGCCTCGCCTCTTGATGTTGTCAATCTGGTGTCAGTCTTGCCTCGTGATGGGGTCAGTCTGGTGTCAGCCTCGCCTCGTGATGGTGTCAGTCTGGTGTCAGCCTCGCCTAGTGATAGGGTCAGTCTGGTGTCAGCCTCGCCTCGTGATGGGGTCAGTCTGGTGTCAGCCTCACATCATGATGGTGTCAGTCTGGTGACAGCCTCGCCTCGTGATGGGGTCAGTCTGGTGTCAGCCTCGCCTCGTGATGGGGTCAGTCCGGTGTCAGCCTAGCCTCGTGATGGGGTCTGTCTGGTGTCAGCCTCGCCTCGTGATGGGGTCAGTCTGGTGTCAGCCTCTCCTCGTGATGGTGTCAGTCTGGTGTCAGCCTCGCCTCGTGATGGGGTCAGACTGGTGTCAGCCTCACATCGTGATGGTGTCAGTCTGGTGTCAGCCTCGCCTCGTGATGGGGTCAGTCTGGTGTCAGCCTCACCTCGTGATGGGGTCAGTCTGTTGTCAGCCTCGCCTCGTGATGGTGTCAGTCTGGTGTCAGCCTCGCCTCGTGATGGGGTCAGTCCGGTGTCAGTCTCGCCTTGTGATGGGGTCAGTCCGGTGTCGGCCTCGCCTCATGATGGGGTCAGTCTGGTGTCAGCCTCGCCTCGTGATGGTGTCAGTCAGGTGTCAGCCTCGCCTCGTGATGGGGTCAGTCCGGTGTCAGTCTCGCCTTGTGATGGGGTCAGTCCGGTGTCGGCCTCGCCTCATGATGGGGTCAGTCTGGTGTCAGCCTCACATCATGATGGTGTCAGTCAGGTGTCAGCCTCGCCTCGTGATGGTTTCAGTCTGGTGTCAGTCTTGCCTCATGATGGGGTCAGTCTGGTTTCAGTCTCGCCTCGAGATGGGGTCAGTCTGGTGTCAGCCTCGCCTCGTGATAGGGTCAGTCTGGTGTCAGCCTCACATCATGATGGTGTCAGTCAGGTGTCAGCTTAGCCTTGTGATGGGGTCAGTCTGGTGTCAGCCTCGCCTCGTGATGCGGTCAGTCTGGTGTCAGCCTCGCCTCGTGATGGTGTCAGTCTGGTGTCAGTCTCGCCTCGTGATGGGGTCAGTCTGGTGTCAGCCTCGCCTCGTGATAGGGTCAGTCTGGTGTCAGCCTCACATCATGATGGTGTCAGTTAGGTGTCAGCTTCGCCTTGTGATGGGGTCAGTCTGGTGTCAGCCTCGCCTCGTGATAGGGTGAGTCTGGTGTCAGCCTCGCCTCGTGATGGTGTCAGTCTGGTGTCAGTCTTGACTCGTTATGGGGTCAGTCTGGTGTCAGTCTCGCCTCGTGATGGGGTCAGTCTGGTGTCAGTCTCGCCTCGTGATGGGGTCAGTCTGGTGTCAGTCTCGCATCGTGATGGTGTCAGTCTGGTGTCAGCCTCGCGTCGTGATGGGGTCAGTCTGGTGTCAGCCTCGCCTCGTGATGGGGTCAGTCTGGTGTCAGTCTCGCCTCGTGATGGGGTCAGTCTGGTGTCAGCCTCGCCTCGTGATGGTGTCAGTCTGTTGTCAGCCTCGCCTCGTGATGGTGTCAGTCTGGTGTCAGCCTCGCCTCGTGATGGGGTCAGTCCGGTGTCAGTCTCGCCTTGTGATGGGGTCAGTCCGGTGTCGGCCTCGCCTCATGATGGGGTCAGTCTGGTGTCAGCCTCACCTCGTGATGGTGTCAGTCTGGTGTCAGCCTCACATCATGATGGTGTCAGTCAGGTGTCAGCCTCGCCTCGTGATGGTTTCAGTCTGGTGTCAGCCTGACATCATGATGGTGTCAGTCAGGTGTCAGCTTCGCCTTGTGATGGGGTCAGTCTGGTGTCAGCCTCGCCTCGTGATAGGGTGATTCTGGTGTCAGCCTCGCCTCGTGATGGTGTCAGTCTGGTGTCAGTCTTGCCTCGTTATGGGGTCAGTCTGGTGTCAGTCTCGCCTCGTGATGGGGTCAGTCTGGTGTCAGTCTCACCTCGTGATGGGGTCAGTCTGGTGTCAGTCTCGCCTCGTGATGGGGTCAGTCCGGTGTCAGCCTCGCCTCGTGATGGGGTCAGTCTGGTGTCAGCCTCACATCGTGATGGTGTCAGTCTGGTGTCAGCCTCGCCTCGTGATGGGGACAGTCTGGTGTCAGCCTCGCCTCTTGATGTTGTCAATCTGGTGTCAGTTTTGCCTCGTGATGGGGTCAGTCTGGTGTCAGCCTCGCCTCGTGATGGGGTCAGTCTGGTGTCAGCCTCGCCTCGTGATGGTGTCAGTCTGGTGTCAGCCTCGCCTAGTGATAGGGTCAGTCTGGTGTCAGCCTCGCCTCGTGATGGGGTCAGTCTGGTTTCAGTCTCGCCTCGAGATGGGGTCAGTCTGGTGTCAGCCTCGCCTCGTGATAGGGTCAGTCTGGTGTCAGCCTCACATCATGATAGTGTCAGTCAGGTGTCAGCTTCGCCTCGTGATGCGGTCAGTCTGGTGTCAGCCTCGCCTCGTGATGGTGTCAGTCTGGTGTCAGTCTCGCCTCGTGATGGGGTCAGTCTGGTGTCAGCCTCGCCTCGTGATAGGGTCAGTCTGGTGTCAGCCTCACATCATGATGGTGTCAGTCAGGTGTCAGCTTCGCCTTGTGATGGGGTCAGTCTGGTGTCAGCCTCGCCTCGTGATAGGGTGATTCTGGTGTCAGCCTTGCCTCGTGATGGTGTCAGTCTGGTGTCAGTCTTGCCTCGTTATGGGGTCAGTCTGGTGTCAGTCTCGCCTCGTGATGGGGTCAGTCTGGTGTCAGTCTCACCTCGTGATGGGGTCAGTCTCGCCTCGTGATGGGGTCAGTCCGGTGTCAGCCTCGCCTCGTGATGGTGTCAGTCTGGTGTCAGTCTCGCCTCGTGATGGGGTCAGTCTGGTGTCAGCCTCGCCTCGTGATAGGGTCAGTCTGGTGTCAGCCTCACATCATGATGGTGTCAGTCAGGTGTCAGCTTCGTCTTGTGATGGGGTCAGTCTGGTGTCAGCCTCGCCTCGTGATGGGGTCAGTCTGGTGTCAGCCTCGCCTCGTGATGGGGTCAGTCTGGTGTCAGCCTCGCCTCTTGATGTTGTCAATCTGGTGTCAGTCTTGCCTCGTGATGGGGTCAGTCTGGTGTCAGCCTCGCCTCGTGATGGGGTCAGTCTGGTGTCAGCCTCGCCTCGTGATGGTGTCAGTCTGGTGTCAGCCTCGCCTAGTGATAGGGTCAGTCTGGTGTCAGCCTCGCCTCGTGATGGGGTCAGTCTGGTGTCAGCCTCACATCATGATGGTGTCAGTCTGGTGACAGCCTCGCCTCGTGATGGTGTCAGTCTTGTATCAGCCTCGCCTCGTGATGGGGTCAGTCGGGTTTCAGCCTCGCCTCGTGATGGGGTCAGTCTGGTGTCAGCCTCGCCTCGTGATGGTGTCAGTCTGGTGTCAGCCTCGCCTCGTGATGGGGTCAGTCTGGTGTCAGCCTCGCCTCGTGATGGGGTCAGTCTTGTGTCAGCCTCGCCTCGTGATTGTGTCATTCTGGTGTCAGCCTCGCCTCGTGATGGGGTCAGTATGGTGTCAGCCTCGCCTCGTGATGGTGTCAGTCAGGTGTCAGCCTCGCCTCGTGATGGGGTCAGTCTGGTGTCAGCTTCACCTCGTGATGGTGTCAGTCTGGTGTCAGCCTCGCCTCGTGATGGGGTCAGTCTGGTGTCAGCCTCTCCTAGTGATGTGGTCAGTCTGGTGTCAGCCTCACATCATGAAGGTGTCAGTCTGGTGTCAGTTTCGCCTTGTGATGGTGTCAGTCTGGTGTCAGCCTCGCCTCGTGATGGGGTCAGTCTGGTGTCAGCCTCACATCATGATGGGGTCAGTCTGGTGTCAATCTCGCCTCGTGATGGGGTCAGTCTGGTGTCAGCCTCACCCCGTGATGGGGTCAGTCTGGTGTCAGCCTCGCCTCGTGATGGGGTCAGTCTGGTGTCAGCCTCGCCTCGTGATGGGGTCAGTCTGGTGTCAGCCTCACATCATGATGGTGTCAGTCTGGTGTCAGCCTCGCCTCGTGATGGTGTCAGTCTGGTGTCAGCCTCGCCTCGTGATGGGGTTAGTCTGGTGTCAGCCTCGCCTAGTGATGGGGTCAGTCTGGTGTCAGCCTCACATCTTGATGGGGTCAGTCTCGTGTCAGCCTTGCCTCGTGATGGGGTCAGTCCGGTGTCAGTCTCGCCTCGTGATGGTGTCAGTCTGGTGTCAGCCTCGCCTCGTGATGGTGTCAGTCTGGTGTCAGCCTCGCCTCGTGATGTGGTCAGTCTGGTGTCAGCCTCGCCTCGTGATGGGGTCAGTCTGGTGTCAGCCTCGCCTCGTGATGGTGTCAGTCTGGTGTCAGCCTCGCCTAGTGATAGGGTCAGTCTGGTGTCAGCCTCGCCTCGTGATGGGGTCAGTCTGGTGTCAGCCTCACATCATGATGGTGTCAGTCTGGTGACAGCCTCGCCTCGTGATGGTGTCAGTCTTGTATCAGCCTCGCCTCGTGATGGGGTCAGTCGGGTTTCAGCCTCGCCTCGTGATGGGGTCAGTCTGGTGTCAGCCTCGCCTCGTGATGGTGTCAGTCTGGTGTCAGCCTCGCCTCGTGATGGGGTCAGTCTGGTGTCAGTCTCGCCTCGTGATGGGGTCAGTCTGGTGTCAGCCTCGCCTCGTGATAGGGTCAGTCTGGTGTCAGCCTCACATCATGATGGTGTCAGTCAGGTGTCAGCTTCGCCTTGTGATGGGGTCAGTCTGGTGTCAGCCTCGCCTCGTGATGGGGTCAGTCTGGTGTCAGCCTCGCCTCTTGATGTTGTCAATCTGGTGTCAGTCTTGCCTCGTGATGGGGTCAGTCTGGTGTCAGCCTCGCCTCGTGATGGTGTCAGTCTGGTGTCAGCCTCGCCTAGTGATAGGGTCAGTCTGGTGTCAGCCTCGCCTCGTGATGGGGTCAGTCTGGTGTCAGCCTCACATCATGATGGTGTCAGTCTGGTGACAGCCTCGCCTCGTGATGGTGTCAGTCTTGTATCAGCCTCGCCTCGTGATGGGGTCAGTCGGGTTTCAGCCTCGCCTCGTGATGGGGTCAGTCTGGTGTCAGCCTCGCCTCGTGATGGTGTCAGTCTGGTGTCAGTCTCGCCTCGTGATGGGGTCAGTCCGGTGTCAGCCTCGCCTCGTGATGGGGTCAGTCTGGTGTCAGCCTCACATCGTGATGGTGTCAGTCTGGTGTCAGCCTCGCCTCGTGATGGGGACAGTCTGGTGTCAGCCTCGCCTCGTGATGGTGTCAGTCTGGTGTCAGTCTCGCCTCGTGATGGGGTCAGTCTGGTGTCAGCCTCGCCTCGTGATAGGGTCAGTCTGGTGTCAGCCTCACATCATGATGGTGTCAGTCAGGTGTCAGCTTCGCCTTGTGATGGGGTCAGTCTGGTGTCAGCCTCGCCTCGTGATGGGGTCAGTCTGGTGTCAGCCTCGCCTCTTGATGTTGTCAATCTGGTGTCAGTCTTGCCTCGTGATGGGGTCAGTCTGGTGTCAGCCTCGCCTCGTGATGGGGTCAGTCTGGTGTCAGCCTCTCCTCGTGATGGTGTCAGTCTGGTGTCAGCCTCGCCTCGTGATGGGGTCAGACTGGTGTCAGCCTCACATCGTGATGGTGTCAGTCTGGTGTCAGCCTCGCCTCGTGATGGGGTCAGTCTGGTGTCAGCCTCACCTCGTGATGGGGTCAGTCTGTTGTCAGCCTCGCCTCGTGATGGTGTCAGTCTGGTGTCAGCCTCGCCTCGTGATGGGGTCAGTCCGGTGTCAGTCTCGCCTTGTGATGGGGTCAGTCCGGTGTCGGCCTCGCCTCATGATGGGGTCAGTCTGGTGTCAGCCTCGCCTCGTGATGGTGTCAGTCAGGTGTCAGCCTCGCCTCGTGATGGGGTCAGTCCGGTGTCAGTCTCGCCTTGTGATGGGGTCAGTCCGGTGTCGGCCTCGCCTCATGATGGGGTCAGTCTGGTGTCAGCCTCACATCATGATGGTGTCAGTCAGGTGTCAGCCTCGCCTCGTGATGGTTTCAGTCTGGTGTCAGTCTTGCCTCATGATGGGGTCAGTCTGGTTTCAGTCTCGCCTCGAGATGGGGTCAGTCTGGTGTCAGCCTCGCCTCGTGATAGGGTCAGTCTGGTGTCAGCCTCACATCATGATGGTGTCAGTCAGGTGTCAGCTTAGCCTTGTGATGGGGTCAGTCTGGTGTCAGCCTCGCCTCGTGATGCGGTCAGTCTGGTGTCAGCCTCGCCTCGTGATGGTGTCAGTCTGGTGTCAGTCTCGCCTCGTGATGGGGTCAGTCTGGTGTCAGCCTCGCCTCGTGATAGGGTCAGTCTGGTGTCAGCCTCACATCATGATGGTGTCAGTTAGGTGTCAGCTTCGCCTTGTGATGGGGTCAGTCTGGTGTCAGCCTCGCCTCGTGATAGGGTGAGTCTGGTGTCAGCCTCGCCTCGTGATGGTGTCAGTCTGGTGTCAGTCTTGACTCGTTATGGGGTCAGTCTGGTGTCAGTCTCGCCTCGTGATGGGGTCAGTCTGGTGTCAGTCTCGCCTCGTGATGGGGTCAGTCTGGTGTCAGTCTCGCATCGTGATGGTGTCAGTCTGGTGTCAGCCTCGCGTCGTGATGGGGTCAGTCTGGTGTCAGCCTCGCCTCGTGATGGGGTCAGTCTGGTGTCAGTCTCGCCTCGTGATGGGGTCAGTCTGGTGTCAGCCTCGCCTCGTGATGGTGTCAGTCTGTTGTCAGCCTCGCCTCGTGATGGTGTCAGTCTGGTGTCAGCCTCGCCTCGTGATGGGGTCAGTCCGGTGTCAGTCTCGCCTTGTGATGGGGTCAGTCCGGTGTCGGCCTCGCCTCATGATGGGGTCAGTCTGGTGTCAGCCTCACCTCGTGATGGTGTCAGTCTGGTGTCAGCCTCACATCATGATGGTGTCAGTCAGGTGTCAGCCTCGCCTCGTGATGGTTTCAGTCTGGTGTCAGCCTGACATCATGATGGTGTCAGTCAGGTGTCAGCTTCGCCTTGTGATGGGGTCAGTCTGGTGTCAGCCTCGCCTCGTGATAGGGTGATTCTGGTGTCAGCCTCGCCTCGTGATGGTGTCAGTCTGGTGTCAGTCTTGCCTCGTTATGGGGTCAGTCTGGTGTCAGTCTCGCCTCGTGATGGGGTCAGTCTGGTGTCAGTCTCACCTCGTGATGGGGTCAGTCTGGTGTCAGTCTCGCCTCGTGATGGGGTCAGTCCGGTGTCAGCCTCGCCTCGTGATGGGGTCAGTCTGGTGTCAGCCTCACATCGTGATGGTGTCAGTCTGGTGTCAGCCTCGCCTCGTGATGGGGACAGTCTGGTGTCAGCCTCGCCTCTTGATGTTGTCAATCTGGTGTCAGTTTTGCCTCGTGATGGGGTCAGTCTGGTGTCAGCCTCGCCTCGTGATGGGGTCAGTCTGGTGTCAGCCTCGCCTCGTGATGGTGTCAGTCTGGTGTCAGCCTCGCCTAGTGATAGGGTCAGTCTGGTGTCAGCCTCGCCTCGTGATGGGGTCAGTCTGGTTTCAGTCTCGCCTCGAGATGGGGTCAGTCTGGTGTCAGCCTCGCCTCGTGATAGGGTCAGTCTGGTGTCAGCCTCACATCATGATAGTGTCAGTCAGGTGTCAGCTTCGCCTCGTGATGCGGTCAGTCTGGTGTCAGCCTCGCCTCGTGATGGTGTCAGTCTGGTGTCAGTCTCGCCTCGTGATGGGGTCAGTCTGGTGTCAGCCTCGCCTCGTGATAGGGTCAGTCTGGTGTCAGCCTCACATCATGATGGTGTCAGTCAGGTGTCAGCTTCGCCTTGTGATGGGGTCAGTCTGGTGTCAGCCTCGCCTCGTGATAGGGTGATTCTGGTGTCAGCCTTGCCTCGTGATGGTGTCAGTCTGGTGTCAGTCTTGCCTCGTTATGGGGTCAGTCTGGTGTCAGTCTCGCCTCGTGATGGGGTCAGTCTGGTGTCAGTCTCACCTCGTGATGGGGTCAGTCTCGCCTCGTGATGGGGTCAGTCCGGTGTCAGCCTCGCCTCGTGATGGTGTCAGTCTGGTGTCAGTCTCGCCTCGTGATGGGGTCAGTCTGGTGTCAGCCTCGCCTCGTGATAGGGTCAGTCTGGTGTCAGCCTCACATCATGATGGTGTCAGTCAGGTGTCAGCTTCGTCTTGTGATGGGGTCAGTCTGGTGTCAGCCTCGCCTCGTGATGGGGTCAGTCTGGTGTCAGCCTCGCCTCGTGATGGGGTCAGTCTGGTGTCAGCCTCGCCTCTTGATGTTGTCAATCTGGTGTCAGTCTTGCCTCGTGATGGGGTCAGTCTGGTGTCAGCCTCGCCTCGTGATGGGGTCAGTCTGGTGTCAGCCTCGCCTCGTGATGGTGTCAGTCTGGTGTCAGCCTCGCCTAGTGATAGGGTCAGTCTGGTGTCAGCCTCGCCTCGTGATGGGGTCAGTCTGGTGTCAGCCTCACATCATGATGGTGTCAGTCTGGTGACAGCCTCGCCTCGTGATGGTGTCAGTCTTGTATCAGCCTCGCCTCGTGATGGGGTCAGTCGGGTTTCAGCCTCGCCTCGTGATGGGGTCAGTCTGGTGTCAGCCTCGCCTCGTGATGGTGTCAGTCTGGTGTCAGCCTCGCCTCGTGATGGGGTCAGTCTGGTGTCAGCCTCGCCTCGTGATGGGGTCAGTCTTGTGTCAGCCTCGCCTCGTGATTGTGTCATTCTGGTGTCAGCCTCGCCTCGTGATGGGGTCAGTATGGTGTCAGCCTCGCCTCGTGATGGTGTCAGTCAGGTGTCAGCCTCGCCTCGTGATGGGGTCAGTCTGGTGTCAGCTTCACCTCGTGATGGTGTCAGTCTGGTGTCAGCCTCGCCTCGTGATGGGGTCAGTCTGGTGTCAGCCTCTCCTAGTGATGTGGTCAGTCTGGTGTCAGCCTCACATCATGAAGGTGTCAGTCTGGTGTCAGTTTCGCCTTGTGATGGTGTCAGTCTGGTGTCAGCCTCGCCTCGTGATGGGGTCAGTCTGGTGTCAGCCTCACATCATGATGGGGTCAGTCTGGTGTCAGTCTCGCCTCGTGATGGGGTCAGTCTGGTGTCAGCCTCACCCCGTGATGGGGTCAGTCTGGTGTCAGCCTCGCCTCGTGATGGGGTCAGTCTGGTGTCAGCCTCGCCTCGTGATGGGGTCAGTCTGGTGTCAGCCTCACATCATGATGGTGTCAGTCTGGTGTCAGCCTCGCCTCGTGATGGTGTCAGTCTGGTGTCAGCCTCGCCTCGTGATGGGGTTAGTCTGGTGTCAGCCTCGCCTAGTGATGGGGTCAGTCTGGTGTCAGCCTCACATCTTGATGGGGTCAGTCTCGTGTCAGCCTTGCCTCGTGATGGGGTCAGTCCGGTGTCAGTCTCGCCTCGTGATGGTGTCAGTCTGGTGTCAGCCTCGCCTCGTGATGGTGTCAGTCTGGTGTCAGCCTCGCCTCGTGATGTGGTCAGTCTGGTGTCAGCCTCGCCTCGTGATGGGGTCAGTCTGGTGTCAGCCTCGCCTCGTGATGGTGTCAGTCTGGTGTCAGCCTCGCCTAGTGATAGGGTCAGTCTGGTGTCAGCCTCGCCTCGTGATGGGGTCAGTCTGGTGTCAGCCTCACATCATGATGGTGTCAGTCTGGTGACAGCCTCGCCTCGTGATGGTGTCAGTCTTGTATCAGCCTCGCCTCGTGATGGGGTCAGTCGGGTTTCAGCCTCGCCTCGTGATGGGGTCAGTCTGGTGTCAGCCTCGCCTCGTGATGGTGTCAGTCTGGTGTCAGCCTCGCCTCGTGATGGGGTCAGTCTGGTGTCAGCCTCGCCTCGTGATGGGGTCAGTCTTGTGTCAGCCTCGCCTCGTGATTGTGTCATTCTGGTGTCAGCCTCGCCTCGTGATGGGGTCAGTATGGTGTCAGCCTCGCCTCGTGATGGTGTCAGTCAGGTGTCAGCCTCGCCTCGTGATGGGGTCAGTCTGGTGTCAGCTTCACCTCGTGATGGTGTCAGTCTGGTGTCAGCCTCGCCTCGTGATGGGGTCAGTCTGGTGTCAGCCTCGCCTAGTGATGTGGTCAGTCTGGTGTCAGCCTCACATCATGAAGGTGTCAGTCTGGTGTCAGTTTCGCCTTGTGATGGTGTCAGTCTGGTGTCAGCCTCGCCTCGTGATGGGGTCAGTCTGGTGTCAGCCTCACATCATGATGGGGTCAGTCTGGTGTCAGTCTCGCCTCGTGATGGGGTCAGTCTGGTGTCAGCCTCACCCCGTGATGGGGTCAGTCTGGTGTCAGCCTCGCCTCGTGATGGGGTCAGTCTGGTGTCAGCCTCGCCTCGTGATGGGGTCAGTCTGGTGTCAGCCTCACATCATGATGGTGTCAGTCTGGTGTCAGCCTCGCCTCGTGATGGTGTCAGTCTGGTGTCAGCCTCGCCTCGTGATGGGGTTAGTCTGGTGTCAGCCTCGCCTAGTGATGGGGTCAGTCTGGTGTCAGCCTCACATCTTGATGGGGTCAGTCTCGTGTCAGCCTTGCCTCGTGATGGGGTCAGTCCGGTGTCAGTCTCGCCTCGTGATGGTGTCAGTCTGGTGTCAGCCTCGCCTCGTGATGGTGTCAGTCTGGTGTCAGCCTCGCCTCGTGATGTGGTCAGTCTGGTGTCAGCCTCGCCTCGTGATGGGGTTTGTCTTGTGTCAGCCTCACATCATGATGGTGTCAGTCCGGTGTCAGCCTCGCCTCGTGATGGGGTCAGTCTGGTGTCAGCCTCGCCTCGTGATGGGGTCAGTCTGGTGTCAGCCTCACATCATGATGGTGTCAGTCTGGTGTCAGCCTCGCCTCGTGATGGTGTCAGTCTGGTGTCAGCCTCGCCTCGTGATGGGGTTAGTCTGGTGTCAGCCTCGCCTAGTGATGGGGTCAGTCTGGTGTCAGCCTCACATCTTGATGGGGTCAGTCTGGTGTCAGCCTTGCCTCGTGATGGGGTCAGTCCGGTGTCAGTCTCGCCTCGTGATGGTGTCAGTCTGGTGTCAGCCTCGCCTCGTGATGGTGTCAGTCTGGTGTCAGCCTCGCCTCGTGATGTGGTCAGTCTGGTGTCAGCCTCGCCTCGTGATGGGGTCAGTCTTGTGTCAGCCTCACATCATGATGGTGTCAGTCCGGTGTCAGCCTCGCCTCGTGATGGGGTCAGTCTGGTGTCAGCCTCGCCTCGTGATGGGGTTAGTCTGGTGTTAGCCTCGCCTAGTGATGGGGTCAGTCTGGTGTCAGCCTCACATCTTGATGGGGTCAGTCTGGTGTCAGCCTCGCCTCGTGATGGGGTCAGTCTGGTTTCAGCCTCACATCATGAAGGTGTCAGTCTGGTGTCAGCCTCGCCTCGTGATGGGGTCAGTCTGGTGTCAGCCTCGCCTCGTGATGGGGTCAGTCTGGTGTCAGCCTCGTCTCGTGATGGGGTCAGTCTGGTGTCAGCCTCACATCATGATGGTGTCAGTCTGGTGTCAGCGTCGCCTCGTGATGGGGTCAGTCTGGTGTCAGTCTCGCCTCGTGATGGTGTCAGTCTGGTGTCAGCCTCGCCTCGTGATGGGGTCAGTCTGGTGTCAGCCTCGCCTCGTGATGGGGTCAGTCTGGTGTCAGCCTCGCCTCGTGATGGGGTCAATCTTGTGTCAGCCTCACATCATGATGGTGTCAGTCTGGAGTCAGCCTCACATCATGATGGTGTCAGTCTGGTGTCAGCCTCGCCTCGTGATGGTATCAGTCTGGTGTCAGCCTCGCCTCGTGATGGGGTCAGTCTGGTGTCAGCCTCACATCATGATGGTGTCAGTCAGGTGTCAGCCTCGCCTCGTGATAGGGTCAGTCTGGTGTCAGCCTCGCGTCGTGATGCGGTCAGTCTGGTGTCAGCCTCGCCTCGTGATGTTGTCAGTCTGGTGTCCGCCTCGCCTCGTGATGGTGTGAGTATGGTGTCAGCCTCGCCTCGTGATGGGGTCAGTCTGGTGTCAGCCTCAGCTCGTGATGGGGTAAGTCTGGTGTCAGCCTTGCCTCGTGATGGGGTCAGTCTGGTGTCAGCCTCACATCATGATGGTGTCAGTCTGGTGACAGCCTCGCCTCGTGATGGTGTCAGTCTTGTATCAGCCTCGCCTCATGATGGGGTCAGTCGGGTTTCAGCCTCGCCTCGTGATGGGGTCAGTCTGGTGTCAGCCTCGCCTAGTGATAGGGTCAGTCTGGTGTCAGCCTCGCCTCGTGATGGGGTCAGTCTGGTGTCAGCCTCGCCTCGTGATGGTGTCAGTCTGGTGTCAGCCTCGCCTCGTGATGGGGTCAGTCTGGTGTCAGCCTCGCCTCGTGATGGGGTCAGTCCGGTGTCAGTCTCGCCTCGTGATGGGGTCAGTCTGGTGTCAGCCTCGCCTCGTGATGGGGTCAGTCTGGTGTCAGCCTCGCCTCGTGATGGGGTCAGTCTGGTGTCAGCCTCGCCTCGTGATGGGGTCAGTCTGGTGTCAGCCTCGCCTCGTGATGGGGTCAGTCTGGTGTCAGCCTCACATCATGATGGTGTCAGTCTGGTGTCAGCCTCGCCTCGTGATGGTGTCAGTCTGGTGTCAGCCTCGCCTCGTGATGGGGTTAGTCTGGTGTCAGCCTCGCCTAGTGATGGGGTCAGTCTGGTGTCAGCCTCACATCTTGATGGGGTCAGTCTGGTGTCAGCCTCGCCTCGTGATGGGGTCAGTCTGGTGTCAGCCTCACATCATGAAGGTGTCAGTCTGGTGTCAGCCTCGCCTCGTGATGGGGTCAGTCTGGTGTCAGTCTCGCCTCGTGATGGGGTCAGTCTGGTGTCAGCCTCGACTCGTGATGGGGTCAGTCTGGTGTCAGCCTCACATCATGATGGTGTCAGTCTGGTGTCAGCCTCGCCTCGTCATGGTGTCAGTCTGGTGTCAGCCTCACCTCGTGATGGGGTTAGTCTGGTTTCAGCCTCGCCTAGTGATGGGGTCAGTCTGGTGTCAGCCTCACATCTTGATGGGGTCAGTCTGGTGTCAGCCTCGCCTCGTGATGGGGTCAGTCTTGTGTCAGCCTCACATCATGATGGTGTCAGTCCGGTGTCAGCCTCACCTCGTGATGGGGTCAGTCTGGTGTCAGCCTCGCCTCGTGATGGGGTCAGTCCGGTGTCAGCCTCGCCTCGTGATGGTGTCAGTCTGGTGTCAGCCTCGCCTTGTGATGGGGTCAGTCTGGTGTCCGCCTCGCCTCGTGATGCGGTCAGTCTGGTGTCAGCCTCGCCTCGTGATGGTGTCAGTCTGGTGTCAGTCTCGCCTCGTGATGGGGTCAGTCTGGTGTCAGCCTCGCCTCGTGATAGGGTCAGTCTGGTGTCAGCCTCACATTATGATGGTGTCAGTCTGGTGTCAGCCTCGCCTCGTGATGGGGTCAGTCTGGTGTCAGCCTCGCCTCGTGATGCGGTCAGTCTGGTGTCAGCCTCGCCTCGTGATGGTGTCAGTCTGGTGTCAGTCTCGCCTCGTGATGGGGTCAGTCTGGTGTCAGCCTCGCCTCGTGATAGGGTCAGTCTGGTGTCAGCCTCACATCATGATGGTGTCAGTCAGGTGTCAGCTTCGCCTTGTGATGGGGTCAGTCTGGTGTCAGCCTCGCCTCGTGATGGGGTCAGTCTGGTGTCAGCCTCGCCTCGTGATGGGGTCAGTCTGGTGTCAGCCTCGCCTCGTGATGTTGTCAATCTGGTGTCAGTCTTGCCTCGTGATGGGGTCAGTCTGGTGTCAGCCTCGCCTCGTGATGGGGTCAGTCTGGTGTCAGCCTCGCCTCGTGATGGTGTCAGTCTGGTGTCAGCCTCGCCTAGTGATAGGGTCAGTCTGGTGTCAGCCTCGCCTCGTGATGGGGTCAGTCTGGTGTCAGCCTCACATCATGATGGTGTCAGTCTGGTGACAGCCTCGCCTCGTGATGGTGTCAGTCTTGTATCAGCCTCGCCTCGTGATGGGGTCAGTCGGGTTTCAGCCTCGCCTCGTGATGGGGTCAGTCTGGTGTCAGCCTCGCCTCGTGATGGTGTCAGTCTGGTGTCAGCCTCGCCTCGTGATGGTGTCAGTCAGGTGTCAGCCTCGCCTCGTGATGGTGTCAGTCTGGTGTCAGCTTCGCCTCGTGATGGTGTCAGTCTTTTGTCAGCCTCGCCTCGTGATGGGGTCAGTCTGGTGTCAGCCTCGCCTCGTGATGGGGTCAGTCTTGTGTCAGCCTCGCCTCGTGATGGTGTCATTCTGGTGTCAGCCTCGCCTCGTGATGGGGTCAGTATGGTGTCAGCCTCGCCTCGTGATGGTGTCAGTCAGGTGTCAGCCTCGCCTCGTGATGGGGTCAGTCTGGTGTCAGCCTCGCCTAGTGATGTGGTAAGTCTGGTGTCAGCCTCACATCATGAAGGTGTCAGTCTGGTGTCAGTTTCGCCTTGTGATGGTGTCAGTCTGGTGTCAGCCTCGCCTCGTGATGGGGTCAGTCTGGTGTCAGCCTCACATCATGATGGGGTCAGTCTGGTGTCAGTCTCGCCTCGTGATGGGGTCAGTCTGGTGTCAGCCTCGCCCCGTGATGGGGTCAGTCTGGTGTCAGCCTCGCCTCGTGATGGGGTCAGTCTGGTGTCAGCCTCGCCTCGTGATGGGGTCAGTCTGGTGTCAGCCTCACCTCGTGATGGGGTCAGTCTGGTGTCAGCCTCGCCTCGTGATGGTGTCAGTCTGGTGTCAGTCTCGCCTCGTGATGGTGTCAGTCTGGTGTCAGCCTTGCCTCGTGATGGGGTCAGTCTGGTGTCAGCCTCACATCATGATGGTGTCAGTCTGGTGACAGCCTCGCCTCGTGATGGTGTCAGTCTTGTATCAGCCTCGCCTCATGATGGGGTCAGTCGGGTTTCAGCCTTGCCTCGTGATGGGGTCAGTCTGGTGTCAGCCTCGCCTAGTGATAGGGTCAGTCTGGTGTCAGCCTCGCCTCGTGATGGGGTCAGTCTGGTGTCAGCCTCGCCTCGTGATGGTGTCAGTCTGGTGTCAGCCTCGCCTCGTGATGGGGTCAGTCTGGTGTCAGCCTCGCCTCGTGATGGGGTCAGTCCGGTGTCAGCCTCGCCTCGTGATGGGGTCAGTCTGGTGTCAGCCTCACATCATGATGGTGTCAGTCTGGTGTCAGCCTCGCCTCGTGATGGTGTCAGTCTGGTGTCAGCCTCGCCTCGTGATGGGGTTAGTCTGGTGTCAGCCTCGCCTAGTGATGGGGTCAGTCTGGTGTCAGCCTCACATCTTGATGGGGTCAGTCTGGTGTCAGCCTCGCCTCGTGATGGGGTCAGTCTGGTGTCAGCCTCACATCATGAAGGTGTCAGTCTGGTGTCAGCCTCGCCTCGTGATGGGGTCAGTCTGGTGTCAGTCTCGCCTCGTGATGGGGTCAGTCTGGTGTCAGCCTCGACTCGTGATGGGGTCAGTCTGGTGTCAGCCTCACATCATGATGGTGTCAGTCTGGTGTCAGCCTCGCCTCGTCATGGTGTCAGTCTGGTGTCAGCCTCACCTCGTGATGGGGTTAGTCTGGTTTCAGCCACGCCTAGTGATGGGGTCAGTCTGGTGTCAGCCTCACATCTTGATGGGGTCAGTCTGGTGTCAGCGTCGCCTCGTGATGGGGTCAGTCTGGTGTCAGTCTCGCCTCGTGATGGTGTCAGTCTGGTGTCAGCCTCGCCTCGTGATGGGGTCAGTCTGGTGTCAGCCTAGCCTCGTGATGGGGTCAGTCTGGTGTCAGCCTCGCCTCGTGATGGGGTCAGTCTTGTGTCAGCCTCACATCATGATGGTGTCAGTCCGGTGTCAGCCTCGCCTCGTGATGGGGTCAGTCTTGTGTCAGCCTCACATCATGATGGTGTCAGTCCGGTGTCAGCCTCACCTCGTGATGGGGTCAGTCTGGTGTCAGCCTCGCCTCGTGATGGGGTCAGTCCGGTGTCAGCCTCGCCTCGTGATGGTGTCAGTCTGGTGTCAGCCTCGCCTCGTGATGGTGTCAGTCTGGTGTCAGCCTCGCCTCGTGATGTGGTCAGTCTGGTGTCAGCCTCGCCTCGTTATGGGGTCAGTCTTGTGTCAGCCTCACATCTTGATGGTGTCAGTCCGGTATCAGCCTCGCCTCGTGATGGGGTCAGTCTGGTGTCAGCCTCACATCATGAAGGTGTCAGTCTGGTGTCAGCCTCGCCTCGTGATGGGGTCAGTCTGGTGTCAGCCTCGCCTCGTGATGGGGTCAGTCTGGTGTCAGCCTCGACTCGTGATGGGGTCAGTCTGGTGTCAGCCTCACATCATGATGGTGTCAGTCTGGTGTCAGCGTCGCCTCGTGATGGGGTCAGTCTGGTGTCAGTCTCGCCTCGTGATGGTGTCAGTCTGGTGTCAGCCTCGCCTCGTGATGGGGTCAGTCTGGTGTCAGCCTCGCCTCGTGATGGGGTCAGTCTGGTGTCAGCCTCGCCTCGTGATGGGGTCAATCTTGTGTCAGCCTCACATCATGATGGTGTCAGTCTGGAGTCAGCCTCACATCATGATGGTGTCAGTCTGGTGTCAGCCTCGCCTCGTGATGGTATCAGTCTGGTGTCAGCCTCGCCTCGTGATGGGGTCAGTCTGGTGTCAGCCTCACATCATGATGGTGTCAGTCAGGTGTCAGCCTCGCCTCGTGATAGGGTCAGTCTGGTGTCAGCCTCGCGTCGTGATGCGGTCAGTCTGGTGTCAGCCTCGCCTCGTGATGTTGTCAGTCTGGTGTCCGCCTCGCCTCGTGATGGTGTGAGTATGGTGTCAGCCTCGCCTCGTGATGGGGTCAGTCTGGTGTCAGCCTCACCTCGTGATGGGGTCAGTCTGGTGTCAGGCTCTCCTCGTGATGGTGTCAGTCTGGTGTCAGCCTCGCCTAGTGATAGGGTAAGTCTGGTGTCAGCCTTGCCTCGTGATGGGGTCAGTCTGGTGTCAGCCTCACATCATGATGGTGTCAGTCTGGTGACAGCCTCGCCTCGTGATGGTGTCAGTCTTGTATCAGCCTCGCCTCATGATGGGGTCAGTCGGGTTTCAGCCTCGCCTCGTGATGGGGTCAGTCTGGTGTCAGCCTCGCCTAGTGATAGGGTCAGTCTGGTGTCAGCCTCGCCTCGTGATGGGGTCAGTCTTGTGTCAGCCTCGCCTCGTGATGGTGTCAGTCCGGTGTCAGCCTCGCCTCGTGATGGGGTCAGTCTGGTGTCAGCCTCGCCTCGTGATGGGGTCAGTCCGGTGTCAGCCTCGCCTCGTGATGGGGTCAGTCTGGTGTCAGCCTCGCCTCGTGATGGGGTCAGTCTGGTGTCAGCCTCGCCTCGTGATGGGGTCAGTCTGGTGTCAGCCTCACATCATGATGGTGTCAGTCTGGTGTCAGCCTCGCCTCGTGATGGTGTCAGTCTGGTGTCAGCCTCGCCTCGTGATGGGGTTAGTCTGGTGTCAGCCTCGCCTAGTGATGGGGTCAGTCTGGTGTCAGCCTCACATCTTGATGGGGTCAGTCTGGTGTCAGCCTCGCCTCGTGATGGGGTCAGTCTGGTGTCAGCCTCACATCATGAAGGTGTCAGTCTGGTGTCAGCCTCGCCTCGTGATGGGGTCAGTCTGGTGTCAGTCTCGCCTCGTGATGGGGTCAGTCTGATGTCAGCCTCGACTCGTGATGGGGTCAGTCTGGTGTCAGCCTCACATCATGATGGTGTCAGTCTGGTGTCAGCCTCGCCTCGTCATGGTGTCAGTCTGGTGTCAGACTCACCTCGTGATGGGGTTAGTCTGGTTTCAGCCTCTCCTAGTGATGGGGTCAGTCTGGTGTCAGCCTCACATATTGATGGGGTCAGTCTGGTGTCAGCGTCGCCTCGTGATGGGGTCAGTCTGGTGTCAGTCTCGCCTCGTGATGGTGTCAGTCTGGTGTCAGCCTCGCCTCGTGATGGGGTCAGTCTGGTGTCAGCCTAGCCTCATGATGGGGTCAGTCTGGTGTCAGCCTCGCCTCGTGATGGGGTCAGTCTTGTGTCAGCCTCACATCATGATGGTGTCAGTCCGGTGTCAGCCTTGCCTCGTGATGGGGTCAGTCTTGTGTCAGCCTCACATCATGATGGTGTCAGTCCGGTGTCAGCCTCACCTCGTGATGGGGTCAGTCTGGTGTCAGCCTCGCCTCGTGATGGGGTCAGTCCGGTGTCAGCCTCGCCTCGTGATGGTGTCAGTCTGGTGTCAGCCTCGCCTCGTGATGGTGTCAGTCTGGTGTCAGCCTCACATCATGATGGTGTCAGTCCGGTGTCAGCCTCGCCTCGTGATGGGGTCAGTCTGGTGTCAGCCTCGCCTCGTGATGGGGTTAGTCTGGTGTTAGCCTCGCCTAGTGATGGGGTCAGTCTGGTGTCAGCCTCACATCTTGATGGGGTCAGTCTGGTGTCAGCCTCGCCTCGTGATGGGGTCAGTCTGGTGTCAGCCTCACATCATGAAGGTGTCAGTCTGGTGTCAGCCTCGCCTCGTGATGGGGTCAGTCTGGTGTCAGTCTCGCCTCGTGATGGTGTCAGTCTGGTGTCAGCCTCGCCTAGTGATGGGGTCAGTCTGGTGTCAGCCTAGCCTCGTGATGGGGTCAGTCTGGTGTCAGCCTCGCCTCGTGATGGGGTCAGTCTTGTGTCAGCCTCACATCATGATGGTGTCAGTCCGGTGTCAGCCTCGCCTCGTGATGGGGTCAGTCTTGTGTCAGCCTCACATCATGATGGTGTCAGTCCGGTGTCAGCCTCACCTCGTGATGGGGTCAGTCTGGTGTCAGCCTCGCCTCGTGATGGGGTCAGTCCGGTGTCAGCCTCGCCTCGTGATGGTGTCAGTCTGGTGTCAGCCTCGCCTTGTGATGGGGTCAGTCTGGTGTCAGCCTCGCCTCGTGATGCGGTCAGTCTGGTGTCAGCCTCGCCTCGTGATGGTGTCAGTCTGGTGTCAGTCTCGCCTCGTGATGGGGTCAGTCTGGTGTCAGCCTTGCCTCGTGATAGGGTCAGTCTGGTGTCAGTCTCGCCTCGTGATGGTGTCAGTCTGGTGTCAGCCTCGCCTCGTGATGGGGTCAGTCTGGTGTCAGCCTCGCCTCGTGATGGGGTCAGTCTGGTGTCAGCCTCGCCTCGTGATGGGGTCAATCTTGTGTAAGCCTCACATCATGATGGTGTCAGTCTGGAGTCAGCCTCACATCATGATGGTGTCAGTCTGGTGTCAGCCTCGCCTCGTGATGGTATCAGTCTGGTGTCAGCCTCGCCTCGTGATGGGGTCAGTCTGGTGTCAGCCTCACATCATGATGGTGTCAGTCAGGTGTCAGCCTCGCCTCGTGATAGGGTCAGTCTGGTGTCAGCCTCGCGTCGTGATGCGGTCAGTCTGGTGTCAGCCTCGCCTCGTGATGTTGTCAGTCTGGTGTCCGCCTCGCCTCGTGATGGTGTGAGTATGGTGTCAGCCTCGCCTCGTGATGGGGTCAGTCTGGTGTCAGCCTCACCTCGTGATGGGGTCAGTCTGGTGTCAGCCTCGCCTCGTGATGGTGTCAGTCTGGTGTCAGCCTCGCCTAGTGATAGGGTAAGTCTGGTGTCAGCCTTGCCTCGTGATGGGGTCAGTCTGGTGTCAGCCTCACATCATGATGGTGTCAGTCTGGTGACAGCCTCGCCTCGTGATGGTGTCAGTCTTGTATCAGCCTCGCCTCATGATGGGGTCAGTCGGGTTTCAGCCTCGCCTCGTGATGGGGTCAGTCTGGTGTCAGCCTCGCCTAGTGATAGGGTCAGTCTGGTGTCAGCCTCGCCTCGTGATGGGGTCAGTCTGGTGTCAGCCTCACATCATGATGGTGTCAGTCTGGTGACAGCCTCGCCTCGTGATGGTGTCAGTCTTGTATCAGCCTCGCCTCGTGATGGGGTCAGTCGGGTTTCAGCCTCGCCTCGTGATGGGGTCAGTCTGGTGTCAGCCTCGCCTCGTGATGGTGTCAGTCTGGTGTCAGCCTCGCCTCGTGATGGGGTCAGTCTGGTGTCAGCCTCGCCTCGTGATGGGGTCAGTCTTGTGTCAGCCTCGCCTCGTGATTGTGTCATTCTGGTGTCAGCCTCGCCTCGTGATGGGGTCAGTATGGTGTCAGCCTCGCCTCGTGATGGTGTCAGTCAGGTGTCAGCCTCGCCTCGTGATGGGGTCAGTCTGGTGTCAGCTTCACCTCGTGATGGTGTCAGTCTGGTGTCAGCCTCGCCTCGTGATGGGGTCAGTCTGGTGTCAGCCTCGCCTAGTGATGTGGTCAGTCTGGTGTCAGCCTCACATCATGAAGGTGTCAGTCTGGTGTCAGTTTCGCCTTGTGATGGTGTCAGTCTGGTGTCAGCCTCGCCTCGTGATGGGGTCAGTCTGGTGTCAGCCTCACATCATGATGGGGTCAGTCTGGTGTCAGTCTCGCCTCGTGATGGGGTCAGTCTGGTGTCAGCCTCACCCCGTGATGGGGTCAGTCTGGTGTCAGCCTCGCCTCGTGATGGGGTCAGTCTGGTGTCAGCCTCGCCTCGTGATGGGGTCAGTCTGGTGTCAGCCTCACATCATGATGGTGTCAGTCTGGTGTCAGCCTCGCCTCGTGATGGGGTTAGTCTGGTGTCAGCCTCGCCTAGTGATGGGGTCAGTCTGGTGTCAGCCTCACATCTTGATGGGGTCAGTCTCGTGTCAGCCTTGCCTCGTGATGGGGTCAGTCCGGTGTCAGTCTCGCCTCGTGATGGTGTCAGTCTGGTGTCAGCCTCGCCTCGTGATGGTGTCAGTCTGGTGTCAGCCTCGCCTCGTGATGTGGTCAGTCTGGTGTCAGCCTCGCCTCGTGATGGGGTTTGTCTTGTGTCAGCCTCACATCATGATGGTGTCAGTCCGGTGTCAGCCTCGCCTCGTGATGGGGTCAGTCTGGTGTCAGCCTCGCCTCGTGATGGGGTCAGTCTGGTGTCAGCCTCACATCATGATGGTGTCAGTCTGGTGTCAGCCTCGCCTCGTGATGGTGTCAGTCTGGTGTCAGCCTCGCCTCGTGATGGGGTTAGTCTGGTGTCAGCCTCGCCTAGTGATGGGGTCAGTCTGGTGTCAGCCTCACATCTTGATGGGGTCAGTCTGGTGTCAGCCTTGCCTCGTGATGGGGTCAGTCCGGTGTCAGTCTCGCCTCGTGATGGTGTCAGTCTGGTGTCAGCCTCGCCTCGTGATGGTGTCAGTCTGGTGTCAGCCTCGCCTCGTGATGTGGTCAGTCTGGTGTCAGCCTCGCCTCGTGATGGGGTCAGTCTTGTGTCAGCCTCACATCATGATGGTGTCAGTCCGGTGTCAGCCTCGCCTCGTGATGGGGTCAGTCTGGTGTCAGTCTCGCCTCGTGATGGGGTTAGTCTGGTGTTAGCCTCGCCTAGTGATGGGGTCAGTCTGGTGTCAGCCTCACATCTTGATGGGGTCAGTCTGGTGTCAGCCTCGCCTCGTGATGGGGTCAGTCTGGTTTCAGCCTCACATCATGAAGGTGTCAGTCTGGTGTCAGCCTCGCCTCGTGATGGGGTCAGTCTGGTGTCAGCCTCGCCTCGTGATGGGGTCAGTCTGGTGTCAGCCTCGTCTCGTGATGGGGTCAGTCTGGTGTCAGCCTCACATCATGATGGTGTCAGTCTGGTGTCAGCGTCGCCTCGTGATGGGGTCAGTCTGGTGTCAGTCTCGCCTCGTGATGGTGTCAGTCTGGTGTCAGCCTCGCCTCGTGATGGGGTCAGTCTGGTGTCAGCCTCGCCTCGTGATGGGGTCAATCTTGTGTCAGCCTCACATCATGATGGTGTCAGTCTGGAGTCAGCCTCACATCATGATGGTGTCAGTCTGGTGTCAGCCTCGCCTCGTGATGGTATCAGTCTGGTGTCAGCCTCGCCTCGTGATGGGGTCAGTCTGGTGTCAGCCTCACATCATGATGGTGTCAGTCAGGTGTCAGCCTCGCCTCGTGATAGGGTCAGTCTGGTGTCAGCCTCGCGTCGTGATGCGGTCAGTCTGGTGTCAGCCTCGCCTCGTGATGTTGTCAGTCTGGTGTCCGCCTCGCCTCGTGATGGTGTGAGTATGGTGTCAGCCTCGCCTCGTGATGGGGTCAGTCTGGTGTCAGCCTCAGCTCGTGATGGGGTAAGTCTGGTGTCAGCCTTGCCTCGTGATGGGGTCAGTCTGGTGTCAGCCTCACATCATGATGGTGTCAGTCTGGTGACAGCCTCGCCTCGTGATGGTGTCAGTCTTGTATCAGCCTCGCCTCATGATGGGGTCAGTCGGGTTTCAGCCTCGCCTCGTGATGGGGTCAGTCTGGTGTCAGCCTCGCCTAGTGATAGGGTCAGTCTGGTGTCAGCCTCGCCTCGTGATGGGGTCAGTCTGGTGTCAGCCTCGCCTCGTGATGGTGTCAGTCTGGTGTCAGCCTCGCCTCGTGATGGGGTCAGTCTGGTGTCAGCCTCGCCTCGTGATGGGGTCAGTCCGGTGTCAGTCTCGCCTCGTGATGGGGTCAGTCTGGTGTCAGCCTCGCCTCGTGATGGGGTCAGTCTGGTGTCAGCCTCGCCTCGTGATGGGGTCAGTCTGGTGTCAGCCTCGCCTCGTGATGGGGTCAGTCTGGTGTCAGCCTCGCCTCGTGATGGGGTCAGTCTGGTGTCAGCCTCACATCATGATGGTGTCAGTCTGGTGTCAGCCTCGCCTCGTGATGGTGTCAGTCTGGTGTCAGCCTCGCCTCGTGATGGGGTTAGTCTGGTGTCAGCCTCGCCTAGTGATGGGGTCAGTCTGGTGTCAGCCTCACATCTTGATGGGGTCAGTCTGGTGTCAGCCTCGCCTCGTGATGGGGTCAGTCTGGTGTCAGCCTCACATCATGAAGGTGTCAGTCTGGTGTCAGCCTCGCCTCGTGATGGGGTCAGTCTGGTGTCAGTCTCGCCTCGTGATGGGGTCAGTCTGGTGTCAGCCTCGACTCGTGATGGGGTCAGTCTGGTGTCAGCCTCACATCATGATGGTGTCAGTCTGGTGTCAGCCTCGCCTCGTCATGGTGTCAGTCTGGTGTCAGCCTC
This sequence comes from Staurois parvus, assembly GCF_062004578.1. Taxonomy (NCBI): domain Eukaryota; kingdom Metazoa; phylum Chordata; class Amphibia; order Anura; family Ranidae; genus Staurois; species Staurois parvus. The sequence goes on along the minus strand of NW_028320035.1, from coordinate 83,002 downwards.
ACCTCGTGATGGGGTTAGTCTGGTTTCAGCCTCGCCTAGTGATGGGGTCAGTCTGGTGTCAGCCTCACATCTTGATGGGGTCAGTCTGGTGTCAGCCTCGCCTCGTGATGGGGTCAGTCTTGTGTCAGCCTCACATCATGATGGTGTCAGTCCGGTGTCAGCCTCACCTCGTGATGGGGTCAGTCTGGTGTCAGCCTCGCCTCGTGATGGGGTCAGTCCGGTGTCAGCCTCGCCTCGTGATGGTGTCAGTCTGGTGTCAGCCTCGCCTTGTGATGGGGTCAGTCTGGTGTCCGCCTCGCCTCGTGATGCGGTCAGTCTGGTGTCAGCCTCGCCTCGTGATGGTGTCAGTCTGGTGTCAGTCTCGCCTCGTGATGGGGTCAGTCTGGTGTCAGCCTCGCCTCGTGATAGGGTCAGTCTGGTGTCAGCCTCACAATATGATGGTGTCAGTCTGGTGTCAGCCTCGCCTCGTGATGGGGTCAGTCTGGTGTCAGCCTCGCCTCGTGATGCGGTCAGTCTGGTGTCAGCCTCGCCTCGTGATGGTGTCAGTCTGGTGTCAGTCTCGCCTCGTGATGGGGTCAGTCTGGTGTCAGCCTCGCCTCGTGATAGGGTCAGTCTGGTGTCAGCCTCACATCATGATGGTGTCAGTCAGGTGTCAGCTTCGCCTTGTGATGGGGTCAGTCTGGTGTCAGCCTCGCCTCGTGATGGGGTCAGTCTGGTGTCAGCCTCGCCTCGTGATGGGGTCAGTCTGGTGTCAGCCTCGCCTCGTGATGTTGTCAATCTGGTGTCAGTCTTGCCTCGTGATGGGGTCAGTCTGGTGTCAGCCTCGCCTCGTGATGGGGTCAGTCTGGTGTCAGCCTCGCCTCGTGATGGTGTCAGTCTGGTGTCAGCCTCGCCTAGTGATAGGGTCAGTCTGGTGTCAGCCTCGCCTCGTGATGGGGTCAGTCTGGTGTCAGCCTCACATCATGATGGTGTCAGTCTGGTGACAGCCTCGCCTCGTGATGGTGTCAGTCTTGTATCAGCCTCGCCTCGTGATGGGGTCAGTCGGGTTTCAGCCTCGCCTCGTGATGGGGTCAGTCTGGTGTCAGCCTCGCCTCGTGATGGTGTCAGTCTGGTGTCAGCCTCGCCTCGTGATGGTGTCAGTCAGGTGTCAGCCTCGCCTCGTGATGGTGTCAGTCTGGTGTCAGCTTCGCCTCGTGATGGTGTCAGTCTTTTGTCAGCCTCGCCTCGTGATGGGGTCAGTCTGGTGTCAGCCTCGCCTCGTGATGGGGTCAGTCTTGTGTCAGCCTCGCCTCGTGATGGTGTCATTCTGGTGTCAGCCTCGCCTCGTGATGGGGTCAGTATGGTGTCAGCCTCGCCTCGTGATGGTGTCAGTCAGGTGTCAGCCTCGCCTCGTGATGGGGTCAGTCTGGTGTCAGCCTCGCCTAGTGATGTGGTAAGTCTGGTGTCAGCCTCACATCATGAAGGTGTCAGTCTGGTGTCAGTTTCGCCTTGTGATGGTGTCAGTCTGGTGTCAGCCTCGCCTCGTGATGGGGTCAGTCTGGTGTCAGCCTCACATCATGATGGGGTCAGTCTGGTGTCAGTCTCGCCTCGTGATGGGGTCAGTCTGGTGTCAGCCTCGCCCCGTGATGGGGTCAGTCTGGTGTCAGCCTCGCCTCGTGATGGGGTCAGTCTGGTGTCAGCCTCGCCTCGTGATGGGGTCAGTCTGGTGTCAGCCTCACCTCGTGATGGGGTCAGTCTGGTGTCAGCCTCGCCTCGTGATGGTGTCAGTCTGGTGTCAGTCTCGCCTCGTGATGGTGTCAGTCTGGTGTCAGCCTTGCCTCGTGATGGGGTCAGTCTGGTGTCAGCCTCACATCATGATGGTGTCAGTCTGGTGACAGCCTCGCCTCGTGATGGTGTCAGTCTTGTATCAGCCTCGCCTCATGATGGGGTCAGTCGGGTTTCAGCCTCGCCTCGTGATGGGGTCAGTCTGGTGTCAGCCTCGCCTAGTGATAGGGTCAGTCTGGTGTCAGCCTCGCCTCGTGATGGGGTCAGTCTGGTGTCAGCCTCGCCTCGTGATGGTGTCAGTCTGGTGTCAGCCTCGCCTCGTGATGGGGTCAGTCTGGTGTCAGCCTCGCCTCGTGATGGGGTCAGTCCGGTGTCAGCCTCGCCTCGTGATGGGGTCAGTCTGGTGTCAGCCTCACATCATGATGGTGTCAGTCTGGTGTCAGCCTCGCCTCGTGATGGTGTCAGTCTGGTGTCAGCCTCGCCTCGTGATGGGGTTAGTCTGGTGTCAGCCTCGCCTAGTGATGGGGTCAGTCTGGTGTCAGCCTCACATCTTGATGGGGTCAGTCTGGTGTCAGCCTCGCCTCGTGATGGGGTCAGTCTGGTGTCAGCCTCACATCATGAAGGTGTCAGTCTGGTGTCAGCCTCGCCTCGTGATGGGGTCAGTCTGGTGTCAGTCTCGCCTCGTGATGGGGTCAGTCTGGTGTCAGCCTCGACTCGTGATGGGGTCAGTCTGGTGTCAGCCTCACATCATGATGGTGTCAGTCTGGTGTCAGCCTCGCCTCGTCATGGTGTCAGTCTGGTGTCAGCCTCACCTCGTGATGGGGTTAGTCTGGTTTCAGCCACGCCTAGTGATGGGGTCAGTCTGGTGTCAGCCTCACATCTTGATGGGGTCAGTCTGGTGTCAGCGTCGCCTCGTGATGGGGTCAGTCTGGTGTCAGTCTCGCCTCGTGATGGTGTCAGTCTGGTGTCAGCCTCGCCTCGTGATGGGGTCAGTCTGGTGTCAGCCTAGCCTCGTGATGGGGTCAGTCTGGTGTCAGCCTCGCCTCGTGATGGGGTCAGTCTTGTGTCAGCCTCACATCATGATGGTGTCAGTCCGGTGTCAGCCTCGCCTCGTGATGGGGTCAGTCTTGTGTCAGCCTCACATCATGATGGTGTCAGTCCGGTGTCAGCCTCACCTCGTGATGGTGTCAGTCTGGTGTCAGCCTCGCCTCGTGATGGTGTCAGTCTGGTGTCAGCCTCGCCTCGTGATGGGGTCAGTCTGGTGTCAGCCTCGCCTCGTTATGGGGTCAGTCTTGTGTCAGCCTCACATCTTGATGGTGTCAGTCCGGTATCAGCCTCGCCTCTTGATGGGGTCAGTCTGGTGTCAGCCTCACATCATGAAGGTGTCAGTCTGGTGTCAGCCTCGCCTCGTGATGGGGTCAGTCTGGTGTCAGCCTCGCCTCGTGATGGGGTCAGTCTGGTGTCAGCCTCGACTCGTGATGGGGTCAGTCTGGTGTCAGCCTCACATCATGATGGTGTCAGTCTGGTGTCAGCGTCGCCTCGTGATGGGGTCAGTCTGGTGTCAGTCTCGCCTCGTGATGGTGTCAGTCTGGTGTCAGCCTCGCCTCGTGATGGGGTCAGTCTGGTGTCAGCCTCGCCTCGTGATGGGGTCAGTCTGGTGTCAGCCTCGCCTCGTGATGGGGTCAATCTTGTGTCAGCCTCACATCATGATGGTGTCAGTCTGGAGTCAGCCTCACATCATGATGGTGTCAGTCTGGTGTCAGCCTCGCCTCGTGATGGTATCAGTCTGGTGTCAGCCTCGCCTCGTGATGGGGTCAGTCTGGTGTCAGCCTCACATCATGATGGTGTCAGTCAGGTGTCAGCCTCGCCTCGTGATAGGGTCAGTCTGGTGTCAGCCTCGCGTCGTGATGCGGTCAGTCTGGTGTCAGCCTCGCCTCGTGATGTTGTCAGTCTGGTGTCCGCCTCGCCTCGTGATGGTGTGAGTATGGTGTCAGCCTCGCCTCGTGATGGGGTCAGTCTGGTGTCAGCCTCACCTCGTGATGGGGTCAGTCTGGTGTCAGCCTCTCCTCGTGATGGTGTCAGTCTGGTGTCAGCCTCGCCTAGTGATAGGGTAAGTCTGGTGTCAGCCTTGCCTCGTGATGGGGTCAGTCTGGTGTCAGCCTCACATCATGATGGTGTCAGTCTGGTGACAGCCTCGCCTCGTGATGGTGTCAGTCTTGTATCAGCCTCGCCTCATGATGGGGTCAGTCGGGTTTCAGCCTCGCCTCGTGATGGGGTCAGTCTGGTGTCAGCCTCGCCTAGTGATAGGGTCAGTCTGGTGTCAGCCTCGCCTCGTGATGGGGTCAGTCTTGTGTCAGCCTCGCCTCGTGATGGTGTCAGTCCGGTGTCAGCCTCGCCTCGTGATGGGGTCAGTCTGGTGTCAGCCTCGCCTCGTGATGGGGTCAGTCCGGTGTCAGCCTCGCCTCGTGATGGGGTCAGTCTGGTGTCAGCCTCGCCTCGTGATGGGGTCAGTCTGGTGTCAGCCTCGCCTCGTGATGGGGTCAGTCTGGTGTCAGCCTCACATCATGATGGTGTCAGTCTGGTGTCAGCCTCGCCTCGTGATGGTGTCAGTCTGGTGTCAGCCTCGCCTCGTGATGGGGTTAGTCTGGTGTCAGCCTCGCCTAGTGATGGGGTCAGTCTGGTGTCAGCCTCACATCTTGATGGGGTCAGTCTGGTGTCAGCCTCGCCTCGTGATGGGGTCAGTCTGGTGTCAGCCTCACATCATGAAGGTGTCAGTCTGGTGTCAGCCTCGCCTCGTGATGGGGTCAGTCTGGTGTCAGTCTCGCCTCGTGATGGGGTCAGTCTGATGTCAGCCTCGACTCGTGATGGGGTCAGTCTGGTGTCAGCCTCACATCATGATGGTGTCAGTCTGGTGTCAGCCTCGCCTCGTCATGGTGTCAGTCTGGTGTCAGACTCACCTCGTGATGGGGTTAGTCTGGTTTCAGCCTCGCCTAGTGATGGGGTCAGTCTGGTGTCAGCCTCACATATTGATGGGGTCAGTCTGGTGTCAGCGTCGCCTCGTGATGGGGTCAGTCTGGTGTCAGTCTCGCCTCGTGATGGTGTCAGTCTGGTGTCAGCCTCGCCTCGTGATGGGGTCAGTCTGGTGTCAGCCTAGCCTCATGATGGGGTCAGTCTGGTGTCAGCCTCGCCTCGTGATGGGGTCAGTCTTGTGTCAGCCTCACATCATGATGGTGTCAGTCCGGTGTCAGCCTTGCCTCGTGATGGGGTCAGTCTTGTGTCAGCCTCACATCATGATGGTGTCAGTCCGGTGTCAGCCTCACCTCGTGATGGGGTCAGTCTGGTGTCAGCCTCGCCTCGTGATGGGGTCAGTCCGGTGTCAGCCTCGCCTCGTGATGGTGTCAGTCTGGTGTCAGCCTCGCCTCGTGATGGTGTCAGTCTGGTGTCAGACTCACATCATGATGGTGTCAGTCCGGTGTCAGCCTCGCCTCGTGATGGGGTCAGTCTGGTGTCAGCCTCGCCTCGTGATGGGGTTAGTCTGGTGTTAGCCTCGCCTAGTGATGGGGTCAGTCTGGTGTCAGCCTCACATCTTGATGGGGTCAGTCCGGTGTCAGCCTCGCCTCGTGATGGGGTCAGTCCGGTGTCAGCCTCGCCTCGTGATGGTGTCAGTCTGGTGTCAGCCTCGCCTTGTGATGGGGTCAGTCTGGTGTCAGCCTCGCCTCGTGATGCGGTCAGTCTGGTGTCAGCCTCGCCTCGTGATGGTGTCAGTCTGGTGTCAGTCTCGCCTCGTGATGGGGTCAGTCTGGTGTCAGCCTTGCCTCGTGATAGGGTCAGTCTGGTGTCAGTCTCGCCTCGTGATGGTGTCAGTCTGGTGTCAGCCTCGCCTCGTGATGGGGTCAGTCTGGTGTCAGCCTCGCCTCGTGATGGGGTCAGTCTGGTGTCAGCCTCGCCTCGTGATGGGGTCAATCTTGTGTAAGCCTCACATCATGATGGTGTCAGTCTGGAGTCAGCCTCACATCATGATGGTGTCAGTCTGGTGTCAGCCTCGCCTCGTGATGGTATCAGTCTGGTGTCAGCCTCGCCTCGTGATGGGGTCAGTCTGGTGTCAGCCTCACATCATGATGGTGTCAGTCAGGTGTCAGCCTCGCCTCGTGATAGGGTCAGTCTGGTGTCAGCCTCGCGTCGTGATGCGGTCAGTCTGGTGTCAGCCTCGCCTCGTGATGTTGTCAGTCTGGTGTCCGCCTCGCCTCGTGATGGTGTGAGTATGGTGTCAGCCTCGCCTCGTGATGGGGTCAGTCTGGTGTCAGCCTCACATCATGAAGGTGTCAGTCTGGTGTCAGCCTCGCCTCGTGATGGGGTCAGTCTGGTGTCAGTCTCGCCTCGTGATGGGGTCAGTCTGGTGTCAGCCTCGACTCGTGATGGGGTCAGTCTGGTGTCAGCCTCACATCATGATGGTGTCAGTCTGGTGTCAGCCTCGCCTCGTCATGGTGTCAGTCTGGTGTCAGCCTCACCTCGTGATGGGGTTAGTCTGGTTTCAGCCACGCCTAGTGATGGGGTCAGTCTGGTGTCAGCCTCACATCTTGATGGGGTCAGTCTGGTGTCAGCGTCGCCTCGTGATGGGGTCAGTCTGGTGTCAGTCTCGCCTCGTGATGGTGTCAGTCTGGTGTCAGCCTCGCCTCGTGATGGGGTCAGTCTGGTGTCAGCCTAGCCTCGTGATGGGGTCAGTCTGGTGTCAGCCTCGCCTCGTGATGGGGTCAGTCTTGTGTCAGCCTCACATCATGATGGTGTCAGTCCGGTGTCAGCCTCGCCTCGTGATGGGGTCAGTCTTGTGTCAGCCTCACATCATGATGGTGTCAGTCCGGTGTCAGCCTCACCTCGTGATGGGGTCAGTCTGGTGTCAGCCTCGCCTCGTGATGGGGTCAGTCCGGTGTCAGCCTCGCCTCGTGATGGTGTCAGTCTGGTGTCAGCCTCGCCTCGTGATGGTGTCAGTCTGGTGTCAGCCTCGCCTCGTGATGTGGTCAGTCTGGTGTCAGCCTCGCCTCGTTATGTGGTCAGTCTTGTGTCAGCCTCACATCTTGATGGTGTCAGTCCGGTATCAGCCTCGCCTCGTGATGGGGTCAGTCTGGTGTCAGTCTCACATCATGATGGTGTCAGTCTGGTATCAGCCTTGCCTCGTGATGGGGTCAGTCTGGTGTCAGCCTCGCCTCGTCATGGGGTCAGTCTGGTGTCAGCCTCGCCTCGTGATGGGGTCAGTCTGGTGTCAGCCTCACCACGTGATGGGGTCAGTCTGGTGTCAGCCTCACATGTTGATGGTGTCAGGCTGGTGTCAGCCTCGCCTCGTGAATGGGTCAGTCTGGTGTCAGCCTCACCACGTGATGGGGTAAGTCTGGTGTCAGCCTCACATCATTATGGTGTCAGTCTGGTATCAGCCTCGCCTCGTGATGGGGTCAGTCTGGTGTCAGTCTCACATCATGATGGTGTCAGTCTGGTATCAGCCTTGCCTCGTGATGGGGTCAGTCTGGTGTCAGCCTCGCCTCGTCATGGGGTCAGTCTGGTGTCAGCCTCGCCTCGTGATGGGGTCAGTCTGGTGTCAGCCTCACATCGTAATGGTGTCAGTCTGGTTTCAGCCTCGCCTCGTGATGGGGTCAGTCTGCTGTAAGCCTCGTCTAGTGATAGGGTCAGTCTGGTGTCAGACTCGCCTCGTGATGGGGTCAGTCTGGTGTCAGCCTCGCCTCGTGATGGGGTCAGTCTGGTGTCAGCCTCGCCTCGTGATGGGGTCAGTCTGGTGTCAGCCTCGCCTAGTGATAGGGTCAGTCTGGTGTCACCCTCGCCTCGTGATGGGGTCAGTCTGGTGTCAGCCTCACATCATGATGGTGTCAGTCTGGTGTCAGCCTCGCCTCGTGATGGTGTCAGTCTGGTGTCAGCCTCACATCATGATGGTGTCAGTCTGGTGTCAGCCTCGCCTCGTGATGGGGTCAGTCTGGTGTCAGGCTCGCCTCGAGATGGGGTCAGTCTGGTGTCAGCCTCACATCATGATGGTGTCAGTCTGGTGTCAGTCTCGCCTCGTGATGGGGTCAGTCTGGTGTCAGCCTCGCCCCGTGATGGGGTCAGTCTGGTGTCAGCCTCACATCATCATGGGGTCAGTCTGGTGTCAGTCTCGCCTCGTGATGGGGTCAGTCTGGTGTCAGTCTCGCCTCGTGATGGGGTCAGTCTGGTGTCAGCCTCGCCCCGTGATGGGGTCAGTCTGGTGTCAGCCTCACATCATCATGGGGTCAGTCTGGTGTCAGTATCGCCTCGTGATGGGGTCAGTCTGGTGTCAGTCTCGCCTCGTGATGGGGTCAGTCTGGTGTCAGTCTTGACTCGTGATGCGTGATGGGGTCAGTCTGGTGTCAGCCTCACATCATGATGGTGTCAGTCTGGTGTCAGCCTCGCCTCGTTATGGTGTCAGTCTGGTGTTAGCCTCGCCTCGTGATGGTGTCAGTCTGGTGTCAGCCTCGCCTCGTGATGGGGTCAGTCTGGTGTCAGCCTCACATCATGATGGTGTCAGTCTGGTGTCAGCCTCACCTCGTGATGGGGTCAGTCCGGTGTCAGTCTCGCCTCGTGATGGGGTCAGTCTGGTGTCAGCCTCACATCATGATGGGGTCAGTCTGGTGTCAGCCTTGCCTCGTGATGGGGTCAGTCTGGTGTCAGCCTCGCCTAGTGATGGGGTCAGTCTGGTGTCAGCCTCGCCTCGTGATGGGGTCAGTCTGGTGTCAGCCCCGCCTCGTGATGGGGTCAGTCTGGTGTCAGCCTCGCCTCATGATGGGGTCAGTCTGGTGTCAGCCTCGCCTCGTGAGGGGGTCAGTCTAGTGTCAGTCTCGCCTCGTGATGGGGTCAGTCTGGTGTCAGTCTCGCCTCTTGATGGGGTCAGTCTGGTGTCAGCCTCACATCATGATGGTGTCAGTCTGGTGTCAGCATCGCCTCGTGATGGTGTCAGTCAGGTGTCAGCCTCGCCTCGTGATGGGGTCAGTCTGGTGTCAGCCTCACATCATGATGGGGTCAGACTGGTGTCAGTCTCGCCTCGTGATGGGGTAAGTCTGGTGTCAGCCTCACATCGTGATGGTGTCAGTCTGGTGTCAGCATCGCCTCGTGATGGGGTCAGTCTGGTGTCAGCCTCGCATCGTGATGGGGTCAGTCTGGTGTCAGCCTCGCCTCATGATGGGGACAGTCTGGTGTCAGCCTCGCCTCGTGATGGGGTCAGTCTGGTGTCAGCCTCGCCTCGTGATGGGGTCAGTCTGGTGTCAGCCTCACCACGTGATGGGGTCAGTCTGGTGTCAGCCTCACATGTTGATGGTGTCAGGCTGGTGTCAGCCTCGCCTCGTGAATGGGTCAGTCTGGTGTCAGCCTCACCACGTGATGGGGTAAGTCTGGTGTCAGCCTCACATCATTATGGTGTCAGTCTGGTATCAGCCTCACATCATGATGGTGTCAGTCTGGTATCAGCCTTGCCTCGTGATGGGGTCAGTCTGGTGTCAGCCTCGCCTCGTCATGGGGTCAGTCTGGTGTCAGCCTCGCCTCGTGATGGGGTCAGTCTGGTGTCAGCCTCACATCGTAATGGTGTCAGTCTGGTTTCAGCCTCGCCTCGTGATGGGGTCAGTCTGCTGTAAGCCTCGTCTAGTGATAGGGTCAGTCTGGTGTCAGACTCGCCTCGTGATGGGGTCAGTCTGGTGTCAGCCTCGCCTCGTGATGGGGTCAGTCTGGTGTCAGCCTCGCCTCGTGATGGGGTCAGTCTGGTGTCAGCCTCGCCTAGTGATAGGGTCAGTCTGGTGTCACCCTCGCCTCGTGATGGGGTCAGTCTGGTGTCAGCCTCACATCATGATGGTGTCAGTCTGGTGTCAGCCTCGCCTCGTGATGGTGTCAGTCTGGTGTCAGCCTTGCCTCGTGATGAGGTCAGTCTGGTGTCAGCCTCACATCATGATGGTGTCAGTCTGGTGTCAGCCTCGCCTCGAGATGGGGTCAGTCTGGTGTCAGCCTCACATCATGATGGTGTCAGTCAGGTGTCAGCCTCGCCTCGTGATGGGGTCAGTCTGGTGTCAGCCTTGCCTCGTGAAGGTGTCAGTCTGGTGTCAGCCTCGCCTCGTGATGGTGTCAGTCTGGTGTCAGCCTCGCCTCATGATGGGGTCAGTCTGGTGTCAGACTCGCCTCGTGATGGGGTCAGTCTGGTGTCAGCCTCACATCATGATGGTGTCAGTCAGGTGTCAGCCTCGCCTCGTGATGGGGTCAGTCTGGTGTCAGCCTCGCCTCGTGATGGGGTCAGTCTGGTGTCAGCCTCGCCTTGTGATGGGGTCAGTCTGGTGTCAGACTCGCCTCGTGATGGGGTCAGTCTGGTGTCAGCCTCGCCTCGTGATGGGGTCAGTCTGGTGTCAGCCTCGCCTCGTGATGGTGTCAGTCTGGTGTCAGCCTCGCCTAGTGATAGGGTCAGTCTGGTGTCACCCTCGCCTCGTGATGGGGTCAGTCTGGTGTCAGCCTCACATCATGATGGTGTCAGTCTGGTGTCAGCCACGCCTCGTGATGGGGTCAGTCTGGTGTCAGTCTCGCCTAGTGATGGTGTCAGTCTAGTGTCAGCCTCACATCATGATGGGGTCAGTCTGGTGTCAGCCTTGCCTCGTGATGGTGTCAGTCTGATGTCAGCCTCGCCTCGTGATGGGGTCAGTCTGGTGTCAGCCTCGCCTCGTGATGGGGTCAGTCTGGTGTCAGCCTCGACTCGTGATGGGGTCAGTCTGGTGTCAGCCTCGCCTCGTGATGGGGTCAGTCTGTTGTCAGCCTCGCCTCGTGATGGGGTCAGTCTGGTGTCAATCTCGCCTCGTGATGGGGTCAGTCTGGTGTCAGCCTCACATCATGATGGTGACAGTCTGGTGTCAGCCCCGCCTCGTGATGGTGTCAGTCTGGTGTCAGCCTCGCCTCGTGATGAGATCAGTCTGGTGTCAGCCTCACATCATGATGGTGTCAGTCTGGTGTCAGTCTCGACTCGTGATGGTGTCAGTCTGGTGTCAGCCTCGCCTCGTGATGGGGTCAGTCTGGTGTCAGCCTTGCCTCGTGATGGGGTCAGTCTGGTGTCAGCCTCGCCTCGTGATGGGGTCAGTCTGGTGTCAGCCTCGCCTCGTGATGGTGTCAGTCTGGTGTCAGCCTCGCCTCGTGATGGGGTCAGTCTGGTGTCAGCCTCACCACGTGATGGGTTCAGTCTGGTGTCAGCCTCACATCATTATCGTGTCAGTCTGGTGTCAGCCTCGCCTCGTGATGGGGTCAGTCTGGTGTCAGTCTCACATCATGATGGTGTCAGTCTGGTATCAGCCTCGCCTCGTGATGGGGTCAGTCTGGTGTCAGCCTCGCCTCGTGATGAGATCAGTCTGGTGTCAGCCTCACATCATGATGGTGTCAGTCTGGTGTCAGTCTCGACTCGTGATGGTGTCAGTCTGGTGTCAGCCTTGCCTCGTGATGGGGTCAGTCTGGTGTCAGCCTCGCCTCGTGATGGGGTCAGTCTGGTGTCAGCCTCGCCTCGTGATGGGGTCAGTCTGGTGTCAGCCTCACATCGTGATGGTGTCAGTCAGGTGTCAGCCTCGCCTCGCGATGGGGTCAGTCTGGCGTCAGCCTTGCCTCGTGATGGTGTCAGTCTGGTGTCAGCCTCGCCTCGTGATGGTGTCAGTCTGGTGTCAGCCTCGCCTCGTGATGGGGTCAGTCTGGTGTCAGCCTCACATCAATATGGTGTCAGTCTGGTGTCAGCCTCGCCTCGTGATTGGGTCAGTCTGGTGTCAGTCTCACATCATGATGGTGTCAGTCTGGTATCAGCCTCGCCTAGTGATGGGGTCAGTCTGGTGTCAGCCTCGCCTCGTGATGGGGTCAGTCTGGTGTCAGCCTCGCCTCGTGATGGGGTCAGTCTGGTGTCAGCCTCACATCGTGATAGTGTCAGTCAGGTTTCAGCCTCGCCTCGCGATGGGGTCAGTCTGGCGTCAGCCTTGCCTCGTGATGGTGTCAGTCTGGTGTCATCCTCGCCTCGTGATGGTGTCAGTCTGGTGTCAGCCTCGCCTCGCGATTGGGGTCAGTCTGGTGTCAGCCTCGCCTCGTGATGGGTCAGTCTGGTGTCAGCCTCACATCGTGATAGTGTCAGTCAGGTTTCAGCCTCGCCTCGCGATGGGGTCAGTCTGGCGTCAGCCTTGCCTCGTGATGGTGTCAGTCTGGTGTCAGCCTCGCCTCGTGATGGTGTCAGTCTGGTGTCAGCCTCGCATCGTGATGGGGTCAGTCTGGTGTCAGCCTCACATCGTTATGGTGTCAGTCTGGTTTCAGCCTCGCCTCGTGATGGGGTCAGTCTGGTGTAAGCCTCGCCTAGTGATAGGGTCAGTCTGGTGTCAGACTCGCCTCGTGATGGGGTCAGTCTGGTGTCAGCCTCGCCTCGTGATGGGGTCAGTCTGGTGTCAGCCTCGCCTCGTGAGGGGGTCAGTCTGGTGTCAGCCTCGCCTAGTGATAGGGTCAGTCTGGTGTCACCCTCGCCTCGTGATGGGGTCAGTCTGGTGTCATCCTCACATCATGATGGTGTCAGTCTGGTGTCAGCCTCGCCTCGTGATGGTGTCAGTCTGGTGTCAGCCTCGCCTCGTGATGAGGTCAGTCTGGTGTCAGCCTCACATCATGATGGTGTCAGTCTGGTGTCAGTCTCGACTCGTGATGGTGTCAGTCTGGTGTCAGCCTCGCCTCGTGATGGGGTCAGTCTGGTGTCAGCCTTGCCTCGTAATGGGGTCAGTCTGGTGTCAGCCTCGCCTCGTGATGGGGTCAGTCTGGTGTCAGCCTCGCCTCGTGATGGGGTCAGTCTGGTGTCAGCCTCGCCTCGTGATGGGGTCAGTCTGGTGTCAGCCTCACCACGTGATGGGTTCAGTCTGGTGTCAGTCTCACATCATGATGGTGTCAGTCTGGTATCAGCCTCGCCTCGTGATGGGGTCAGTCTGGTGTCAGCCTCGCCTCGTGATGGGGTCAGTCTGGTGTCACCCTTGCCTCGTGATGGGGTCAGTCTGGTGTCAGCCTCGCCTCGTGATGGTGTCAGTCTGGTGTCAGCCTCGCCTCGTGATGGGGTCAGTCTGGTGTCACCCTCACATCGTAATGGTGTCAGTCTGGTGTCAGCCTCGCCTCAAGATGGGGTCAGTCTGGTGTAAGCCTCGCCTCGTGATAGGGTCAGTCTGGTGTCACCCTCGCCTCGTGATGGGGTCAATCTGGTGTCAGCCTCACATCATGATGGTGTCAGTCTGGTGTCAGCCTCGCCTCGTGATGGTGTCAGTCTGGTGTCAGCCTTGCCTCGTGATGAGGTCAGTCTGGTGTCAGCCTCACATCATGATGGTGTCAGTCTGGTGTCAGCCTCGCCTCGAGATGGGGTCAGTCTGGTGTCAGTCTCGCCTCGTGATGGGGTCAGTCTGGTGTCAGCCTCACATCATGATGGTGTCAGTCAGGTGTCAGCCTCGCCTCGTGATGGGGTCAGTCTGGTGTCAGCCTCGCCTCGTGATGGTGTCCGTCTGGTTTCAGTCTCGCCTCGTGATGGTGTCCGTCTGGTGTCAGCCCCGCCTCGTGATGAGGTCAGTCTGGTGTCAGCCTCACATCATGATGGTGTCAGTCTGGTGTCAGCCTCGCCTCGTGATGGGGTCAGTCTGGTGTCAGCCTCACATCATGATGGTGTCAGTCTGGTGTCAGCCTCGCCTCATGATGGGGTCAGTCTGGTGTCAGCCTCGCCTCGTGATGGGGTCAGTCTGGTGTCAGCCTCACATCATGATGGTGTCAGTCTGGTGTCAGCCTCGCCTCGTGATGGTGTCAGTCTGGTGTCAGCCTCGCCTAGTGATGGGGTCAGTCTGGTGTCAGTCTCGCCTCGTGATGGGGTCAGTCTGGTGTCAGTCTCGTCTCGTGATGGGGTCAGTCTGGTGTCAGCCTCGCCCCGTGATGGGGTCAGTCTGGTGTCAGCCTCACATCATCATGGGGTCAGTCTGGTGTTAGTCTCGCCTCGTGATGGGGTCAGTCTGGTGTCAGTCTCGCCTCGTGATGGGGTCAGTCTGGTGTCAGCCTCGCCCCGTGATGGGGTCAGTCTGGTGTCAGCCTCACATCATCATGGGGTCAGTCTGGTGTCAGTCTCGCCTCGTGATGGGGTCAGTCTGGTGTCAGTCTCGCCTCGTGATGGGGTCAGTCTGGTGTCAGTCTCGACTCGTGATGCGTGATGGGGTCAGTCTGGTGTCAGCCTCACATCATGATGGTGTCAGTCTGGTGTCAGCCTCGCCTCGTTATGGTGTCAGTCTGGTGTTAGCCTCGCCTCGTGATGGGGTCAGTCTGGTGTCAGCCCCGCCTCGTGATGGGGTCAGTCTGGTGTCAGCCTCGCCTCATGATGGGGTCAGTCTGGTGTCAGCCTCGCCTCGTGAGGGGGTCAGTCTAGTGTCAGTCTCGCCTCGTGACGGTGTCAGTCTGGTGTCAGTCTCGCCTCGTGATGGGGTCAGTCTGGTGTCAGTCTCGCCTCTTGATGGGGTCAGTCTGGTGTCAGCCTCACATCATGATGGTGTTCGTCTGGTGTCAGCATCGCCTCGTGATGGTGTCAGTCAGGTGTCAGCCTCGCCTCGTGATGGGGTCAGTCTGGTGTCAGCCTCACATCATGATGGGGTCAGACTGGTGTCAGTCTCGCCTCGTGATGGGGTAAGTCTGGTGTCAGCCTCACATCGTGATGGTTTCAGTCTGGTGTCAGCCTCGCCTCGTGATGGGGTCAGTCTGGTGTCAGCCTCGCCTCGTGATGGGGTCAGTCTGGTGTCAGCCTCGCCTCATGATGGGGACAGTCTGGTGTCAGCCTCGCCTCGTGATGGGGTCAGTCTGGTGTCAGCCTCGCCTCGTGATGGGGTCAGTCTGGTGTCAGCCTCACCACGTGATGGGGTCAGTCTGGTGTCAGCCTCACATGCTGATGGTGTCAGGCTGGTGTCAGCCTCGCCTCGTGAATGGGTCAGTCTGGTGTCAGCCTCACCACGTGATGGGGTAAGTCTGGTGTCAGCCTCACATCATTATGGTGTCAGTCTGGTATCAGCCTCGCCTCGTGATGGGGTCAGTCTGGTGTCAGTCTCACATCATGATGGTGTCAGTCTGGTATCAGCCTTGCCTCGTGATGGGGTCAGTCTGGTGTCAGCCTCGCCTCGTCATGGGGTCAGTCTGGTTTCAGCCTCGCCTCGTGATGGGGTCAGTCTGGTTTCAGCCTCGTCTAGTGATAGGGTCAGTCTGGTGTCAGACTCGCCTCGTGATGGGGTCAGTCTGGTGTCAGCCTCGCCTCGTGATGGGGTCAGTCTGGTGTCAGCCTCGCCTCGTGATGGGGTCAGTCTGGTGTCAGCCTCGCCTAGTGATAGGGTCAGTCTGGTGTCACCCTCGCCTCGTGATGGGGTCAGTCTGGTGTCAGCCTCACATCATGATGGTGTCAGTCTGGTGTCAGCCTCGCCTCGTGATGGTGTCAGTCTGGTGTCAGCCTTGCCTCGTGATGAGGTCAGTCTGGTGTCAGCCTCACATCATGATGGTGTCAGTCTGGTGTCAGCCTCGCCTCGTGATGGGGTCAGTCTGGTGTCAGCCTTGCCTCGTGAAGGTGTCAGTCTGGTGTCAGCCTCGCCTCGTGATGGTGTCAGTCTGGTGTCAGCCTCGCCTCGTGATGGGGTCAGTCTGGTGTCAGACTCGCCTCGTGATGGGGTCAGTCTGGTGTCAGCCTCACATCATGATGGTGTCAGTCAGGTGTCAGCCTCGCCTCGTGATGGGGTCAGTCTGGTGTCAGCCTCGCCTCGTGATGGGGTCAGTCTGGTGTCAGCCTCGCCTTGTGATGGGGTCAGTCTGGTGTCAGACTCGCCTCGTGATGGGGTCAGTCTGGTGTCAGCCTCGCCTCGTGATGGGGTCAGTCTGGTGTCAGCCTCGCCTCGTGATGGTGTCAGTCTGGTGTCAGCCTCGCCTCGTGATGGGGTCAGTCTGGTGTCAGTCTCGCCTAGTGATGGTGTCAGTCTAGTGTCAGCCTCACATCATGATGGTGTCAGTCTGGTGTCAGCCTCGCCTCGTGATGGGGTCAGTCTGGTGTCAGCCTCGCCTCGTGATGGTGTCAGTCTGGTGTCAGTCTCGCCTCGTGATGGGGTCAGGCTGGTGTCAGCCTCGCCCCGTGATGGGGTCAGTCTGGTGTCAGCCTCACATCATCATGGGGTCAGTCTGGTTTCAGTCTCGCCTCGTGATGGTGTCCGTCTGGTGTCAGCCCCGCCTCGTGATGAGGTCAGTCTGGTGTCAGCCTCACATCATGATGGTGTCAGTCTGGTGTCAGCCTCGCCTCATGATGGGGTCAGTCTGGTGTCAGTCTCGCCTCGTGATGGGGTCAGTCTGGTGTCAGTCTCGCCTCGTGATGGGGTCAGTCTGGTGTCAGCCTCGCCCCGTGATGGGGTCAGTCTGGTGTCAGCCTCACATCATCATGGGGTCAGTCTGGTGTCAGTCTCGCCTCGTGATGGTGTCAGTCTGATGTCAGCCTCGCCTCGTGATGGGGTCAGTCTGGTGTCAGCCTCGCCTCGTGATGGGGTCAGTCTGGTGTCAGCCTCGACTCGTGATGGGGTCAGTCTGGTGTCAGCCTCGCCTCGTGATGGTGTCCGTCTGGTTTCAGTCTCGCCTCGTGATGGTGTCCGTCTGGTGTCAGCCCCGCCTCGTGATGAGGTCAGTCTGGTGTCAGCCTCACATCATGATGGTGTCAGTCTGGTGTCAGCCTCGCCTCATGATGGGGTCAGTCTGGTGTCAGCATCGCCTCGTGATGCGGTCAGTCTGGTGTCAGCCTCACATCATGATGGTGTCAGTCTGGTGTCAGCCTCGCCTCGTGATGGTGTCAGTCTTGTGTCAGCCTCGCCTCATGATGGGGTCAGTCTGGTGTCAGCCTCGCCTAGTGATGGGGTCAGTCTGGTGTCAACCTCACATCATGAAGGGGTCAGTCTGGTGTCAGCCTCGACTCGTGATGGGGTCAGTCTGGTGTCAGCCTCACATCATGATGGGGTCAGTCTCGTGTCAGTCTCGCCTCGTGATGGGGTCAGTCTGGTGTCAGTCTCGCCTCGTGATGGGGTCAGTCTGGTGTCAGCCTCGCCCCGTGATGGGGTCAGTCTGGTGTCAGCCTCACATCATCATGGGGTCAGTGTGGTGTCAGTCTCGCCTCGTGATGGTGTCAGTCTGATGTCAGCCTCGCCTCGTGATGGGGTCAGTCTGGTGTCAGCCTCGCCTCGTGATGGGGTCAGTCTGGTGTCAGCCTCGACTCGTGATGGGGTCAGTCTGGTGTCAGCCTCGCCTCGTGATGGGGTCAGTCTGGTGTCAATCTCGCCTCGTGATGGGGTCAGTCTGGTGTCAGCCTCACATCATGATGGTGACAGTCTGGTGTCAGCCCCGCCTCGTGATGGTGTCAGTCTGGTGTCAGCCTCGCCTCGTGATGAGATCAGTCTGGTGTCAGCCTCACATCATGATGGTGTCAGTCTGGTGTCAGTCTCGACTCGTGATGGTGTCAGTCTGGTGTCAGCATCGCCTCGTGATGGGGTCAGTCTGGTGTCAGCCTTGCTTCGTGATGGGGTCAGTCTGGTGTCAGCCTCGCCTCGTGATGGGGTCAGTCTGGTGTCAGCCTCGCCTCGTGATGGTGTCAGTCTGGTGTCAGCCTCGCCTCGTGATGGGGTCAGTCTGGTGTCAGCCTCACCACGTGATGGGTTCAGTCTGGTGTCAGCCTCACATCATTATCGTGTCAGTCTGGTGTCAGCCTCGCCTCGTGATGGGGTCAGTCTGGTGTCAGTCTCACATCATGATGGTGTCAGTCTGGTATCAGCCTCGCCTCGTGATGGGGTCAGTCTGGTGTCAGCCTCGCCTCGTGATGGGGTCAGTCTGGTGTCACCCTTGCCTCGTGATGGGGTCAGTCTGGTGTCAGCCTCGCCTCGTGATGGGGTCAGTCTGGTGTCAGCCTCGCCTCGTGATGGGGTCAGTCTGGTGTCAGCCTCACATCGTGATGGTGTCAGTCAGGTGTCAGCCTCGCCTCGCGATGGGGTCAGTCTGGCGTCAGCCTTGCCTCGTGATGGTGTCAGTCTGGTGTCAGCCTCGCCTCGTGATGGTGTCAGTCTGGTGTCAGTCTCGCCTCGTGATGGGGTCAGTCTGGTGTCAGCCTCACATCGTAATGGTGTAAGTCTGGTGTCAGCCTCGCCTCGAGATGGGGTCAGTCTGGTGTAAGCCTCGCCTCGTGATAGGGTCAGTCTGGTGTCACCCTCGCCTCGTGATGGGGTCAGTCTGGTGTCAGCCTCACATCATGATGGTGTCAGTCTGGTGTCAGCCTCGACTCGTGATGGGGTCAGTCTGGTGTCAGCCTCGACTCGTGATGGGGTCAGTCTGGTGTCAGCCTCACATCATGATGGTGTCAGTCTGGTGTCAGCGTCGCCTCGTGATGGGGTCAGTCTGGTGTCAGTCTCGCCTCGTGATGGTGTCAGTCTGGTGTCAGCCTCGCCTCGTGATGGGGTCAGTCTGGTGTCAGCCTCGCCTCGTGATGGGGTCAGTCTGGTGTCAGCCTCGCCTCGTGATGGGGTCAATCTTGTGTCAGCCTCACATCATGATGGTGTCAGTCTGGAGTCAGCCTCACATCATGATGGTGTCAGTCTGGTGTCAGCCTCGCCTCGTGATGGTATCAGTCTGGTGTCAGCCTCGCCTCGTGATGGGGTCAGTCTGGTGTCAGCCTCACATCATGATGGTGTCAGTCAGGTGTCAGCCTCGCCTCGTGATAGGGTCAGTCTGGTGTCAGCCTCGCGTCGTGATGCGGTCAGTCTGGTGTCAGCCTCGCCTCGTGATGTTGTCAGTCTGGTGTCCGCCTCGCCTCGTGATGGTGTGAGTATGGTGTCAGCCTCGCCTCGTGATGGGGTCAGTCTGGTGTCAGCCTCACCTCGTGATGGGGTCAGTCTGGTGTCAGCCTCTCCTCGTGATGGTGTCAGTCTGGTGTCAGCCTCGCCTAGTGATAGGGTAAGTCTGGTGTCAGCCTTGCCTCGTGATGGGGTCAGTCTGGTGTCAGCCTCACATCATGATGGTGTCAGTCTGGTGACAGCCTCGCCTCGTGATGGTGTCAGTCTTGTATCAGCCTCGCCTCATGATGGGGTCAGTCGGGTTTCAGCCTCGCCTCGTGATGGGGTCAGTCTGGTGTCAGCCTCGCCTAGTGATAGGGTCAGTCTGGTGTCAGCCTCGCCTCGTGATGGGGTCAGTCTTGTGTCAGCCTCGCCTCGTGATGGTGTCAGTCCGGTGTCAGCCTCGCCTCGTGATGGGGTCAGTCTGGTGTCAGCCTCGCCTCGTGATGGGGTCAGTCCGGTGTCAGCCTCGCCTCGTGATGGGGTCAGTCTGGTGTCAGCCTCGCCTCGTGATGGGGTCAGTCTGGTGTCAGCCTCGCCTCGTGATGGGGTCAGTCTGGTGTCAGCCTCACATCATGATGGTGTCAGTCTGGTGTCAGCCTCGCCTCGTGATGGTGTCAGTCTGGTGTCAGCCTCGCCTCGTGATGGGGTTAGTCTGGTGTCAGCCTCGCCTAGTGATGGGGTCAGTCTGGTGTCAGCCTCACATCTTGATGGGGTCAGTCTGGTGTCAGCCTCGCCTCGTGATGGGGTCAGTCTGGTGTCAGCCTCACATCATGAAGGTGTCAGTCTGGTGTCAGCCTCGCCTCGTGATGGGGTCAGTCTGGTGTCAGTCTCGCCTCGTGATGGGGTCAGTCTGATGTCAGCCTCGACTCGTGATGGGGTCAGTCTGGTGTCAGCCTCACATCATGATGGTGTCAGTCTGGTGTCAGCCTCGCCTCGTCATGGTGTCAGTCTGGTGTCAGACTCACCTCGTGATGGGGTTAGTCTGGTTTCAGCCTCGCCTAGTGATGGGGTCAGTCTGGTGTCAGCCTCACATATTGATGGGGTCAGTCTGGTGTCAGCGTCGCCTCGTGATGGGGTCAGTCTGGTGTCAGTCTCGCCTCGTGATGGTGTCAGTCTGGTGTCAGCCTCGCCTCGTGATGGGGTCAGTCTGGTGTCAGCCTAGCCTCATGATGGGGTCAGTCTGGTGTCAGCCTCGCCTCGTGATGGGGTCAGTCTTGTGTCAGCCTCACATCATGATGGTGTCAGTCCGGTGTCAGCCTTGCCTCGTGATGGGGTCAGTCTTGTGTCAGCCTCACATCATGATGGTGTCAGTCCGGTGTCAGCCTCACCTCGTGATGGGGTCAGTCTGGTGTCAGCCTCGCCTCGTGATGGGGTCAGTCCGGTGTCAGCCTCGCCTCGTGATGGTGTCAGTCTGGTGTCAGCCTCGCCTCGTGATGGTGTCAGTCTGGTGTCAGACTCACATCATGATGGTGTCAGTCCGGTGTCAGCCTCGCCTCGTGATGGGGTCAGTCTGGTGTCAGCCTCGCCTCGTGATGGGGTTAGTCTGGTGTTAGCCTCGCCTAGTGATGGGGTCAGTCTGGTGTCAGCCTCACATCTTGATGGGGTCAGTCCGGTGTCAGCCTCGCCTCGTGATGGGGTCAGTCCGGTGTCAGCCTCGCCTCGTGATGGTGTCAGTCTGGTGTCAGCCTCGCCTTGTGATGGGGTCAGTCTGGTGTCAGCCTCGCCTCGTGATGCGGTCAGTCTGGTGTCAGCCTCGCCTCGTGATGGTGTCAGTCTGGTGTCAGTCTCGCCTCGTGATGGGGTCAGTCTGGTGTCAGCCTTGCCTCGTGATAGGGTCAGTCTGGTGTCAGTCTCGCCTCGTGATGGTGTCAGTCTGGTGTCAGCCTCGCCTCGTGATGGGGTCAGTCTGGTGTCAGCCTCGCCTCGTGATGGGGTCAGTCTGGTGTCAGCCTCGCCTCGTGATGGGGTCAATCTTGTGTAAGCCTCACATCATGATGGTGTCAGTCTGGAGTCAGCCTCACATCATGATGGTGTCAGTCTGGTGTCAGCCTCGCCTCGTGATGGTATCAGTCTGGTGTCAGCCTCGCCTCGTGATGGGGTCAGTCTGGTGTCAGCCTCACATCATGATGGTGTCAGTCAGGTGTCAGCCTCGCCTCGTGATAGGGTCAGTCTGGTGTCAGCCTCGCGTCGTGATGCGGTCAGTCTGGTGTCAGCCTCGCCTCGTGATGTT
Source organism: Staurois parvus (assembly GCF_062004578.1). Lineage (NCBI taxonomy): Eukaryota > Metazoa > Chordata > Amphibia > Anura > Ranidae > Staurois > Staurois parvus. Next base: position 62,119 of record NW_028320035.1, on the reverse strand, counting down.
GTCAGTCTGGTGTCCGCCTCGCCTCGTGATGGTGTGAGTATGGTGTCAGCCTCGCCTCGTGATGGGGTCAGTCTGGTGTCAGCCTCACATCATGAAGGTGTCAGTCTGGTGTCAGCCTCGCCTCGTGATGGGGTCAGTCTGGTGTCAGTCTCGCCTCGTGATGGGGTCAGTCTGGTGTCAGCCTCGACTCGTGATGGGGTCAGTCTGGTGTCAGCCTCACATCATGATGGTGTCAGTCTGGTGTCAGCCTCGCCTCGTCATGGTGTCAGTCTGGTGTCAGCCTCACCTCGTGATGGGGTTAGTCTGGTTTCAGCCACGCCTAGTGATGGGGTCAGTCTGGTGTCAGCCTCACATCTTGATGGGGTCAGTCTGGTGTCAGCGTCGCCTCGTGATGGGGTCAGTCTGGTGTCAGTCTCGCCTCGTGATGGTGTCAGTCTGGTGTCAGCCTCGCCTCGTGATGGGGTCAGTCTGGTGTCAGCCTAGCCTCGTGATGGGGTCAGTCTGGTGTCAGCCTCGCCTCGTGATGGGGTCAGTCTTGTGTCAGCCTCACATCATGATGGTGTCAGTCCGGTGTCAGCCTCGCCTCGTGATGGGGTCAGTCTTGTGTCAGCCTCACATCATGATGGTGTCAGTCCGGTGTCAGCCTCACCTCGTGATGGGGTCAGTCTGGTGTCAGCCTCGCCTCGTGATGGGGTCAGTCCGGTGTCAGCCTCGCCTCGTGATGGTGTCAGTCTGGTGTCAGCCTCGCCTCGTGATGGTGTCAGTCTGGTGTCAGCCTCGCCTCGTGATGTGGTCAGTCTGGTGTCAGCCTCGCCTCGTTATGTGGTCAGTCTTGTGTCAGCCTCACATCTTGATGGTGTCAGTCCGGTATCAGCCTCGCCTCGTGATGGGGTCAGTCTGGTGTCAGTCTCACATCATGATGGTGTCAGTCTGGTATCAGCCTTGCCTCGTGATGGGGTCAGTCTGGTGTCAGCCTCGCCTCGTCATGGGGTCAGTCTGGTGTCAGCCTCGCCTCGTGATGGGGTCAGTCTGGTGTCAGCCTCACCACGTGATGGGGTCAGTCTGGTGTCAGCCTCACATGTTGATGGTGTCAGGCTGGTGTCAGCCTCGCCTCGTGAATGGGTCAGTCTGGTGTCAGCCTCACCACGTGATGGGGTAAGTCTGGTGTCAGCCTCACATCATTATGGTGTCAGTCTGGTATCAGCCTCGCCTCGTGATGGGGTCAGTCTGGTGTCAGTCTCACATCATGATGGTGTCAGTCTGGTATCAGCCTTGCCTCGTGATGGGGTCAGTCTGGTGTCAGCCTCGCCTCGTCATGGGGTCAGTCTGGTGTCAGCCTCGCCTCGTGATGGGGTCAGTCTGGTGTCAGCCTCACATCGTAATGGTGTCAGTCTGGTTTCAGCCTCGCCTCGTGATGGGGTCAGTCTGCTGTAAGCCTCGTCTAGTGATAGGGTCAGTCTGGTGTCAGACTCGCCTCGTGATGGGGTCAGTCTGGTGTCAGCCTCGCCTCGTGATGGGGTCAGTCTGGTGTCAGCCTCGCCTCGTGATGGGGTCAGTCTGGTGTCAGCCTCGCCTAGTGATAGGGTCAGTCTGGTGTCACCCTCGCCTCGTGATGGGGTCAGTCTGGTGTCAGCCTCACATCATGATGGTGTCAGTCTGGTGTCAGCCTCGCCTCGTGATGGTGTCAGTCTGGTGTCAGCCTCACATCATGATGGTGTCAGTCTGGTGTCAGCCTCGCCTCGTGATGGGGTCAGTCTGGTGTCAGGCTCGCCTCGAGATGGGGTCAGTCTGGTGTCAGCCTCACATCATGATGGTGTCAGTCTGGTGTCAGTCTCGCCTCGTGATGGGGTCAGTCTGGTGTCAGCCTCGCCCCGTGATGGGGTCAGTCTGGTGTCAGCCTCACATCATCATGGGGTCAGTCTGGTGTCAGTCTCGCCTCGTGATGGGGTCAGTCTGGTGTCAGTCTCGCCTCGTGATGGGGTCAGTCTGGTGTCAGCCTCGCCCCGTGATGGGGTCAGTCTGGTGTCAGCCTCACATCATCATGGGGTCAGTCTGGTGTCAGTATCGCCTCGTGATGGGGTCAGTCTGGTGTCAGTCTCGCCTCGTGATGGGGTCAGTCTGGTGTCAGTCTTGACTCGTGATGCGTGATGGGGTCAGTCTGGTGTCAGCCTCACATCATGATGGTGTCAGTCTGGTGTCAGCCTCGCCTCGTTATGGTGTCAGTCTGGTGTTAGCCTCGCCTCGTGATGGTGTCAGTCTGGTGTCAGCCTCGCCTCGTGATGGGGTCAGTCTGGTGTCAGCCTCACATCATGATGGTGTCAGTCTGGTGTCAGCCTCACCTCGTGATGGGGTCAGTCCGGTGTCAGTCTCGCCTCGTGATGGGGTCAGTCTGGTGTCAGCCTCACATCATGATGGGGTCAGTCTGGTGTCAGCCTTGCCTCGTGATGGGGTCAGTCTGGTGTCAGCCTCGCCTAGTGATGGGGTCAGTCTGGTGTCAGCCTCGCCTCGTGATGGGGTCAGTCTGGTGTCAGCCCCGCCTCGTGATGGGGTCAGTCTGGTGTCAGCCTCGCCTCATGATGGGGTCAGTCTGGTGTCAGCCTCGCCTCGTGAGGGGGTCAGTCTAGTGTCAGTCTCGCCTCGTGATGGGGTCAGTCTGGTGTCAGTCTCGCCTCTTGATGGGGTCAGTCTGGTGTCAGCCTCACATCATGATGGTGTCAGTCTGGTGTCAGCATCGCCTCGTGATGGTGTCAGTCAGGTGTCAGCCTCGCCTCGTGATGGGGTCAGTCTGGTGTCAGCCTCACATCATGATGGGGTCAGACTGGTGTCAGTCTCGCCTCGTGATGGGGTAAGTCTGGTGTCAGCCTCACATCGTGATGGTGTCAGTCTGGTGTCAGCATCGCCTCGTGATGGGGTCAGTCTGGTGTCAGCCTCGCATCGTGATGGGGTCAGTCTGGTGTCAGCCTCGCCTCATGATGGGGACAGTCTGGTGTCAGCCTCGCCTCGTGATGGGGTCAGTCTGGTGTCAGCCTCGCCTCGTGATGGGGTCAGTCTGGTGTCAGCCTCACCACGTGATGGGGTCAGTCTGGTGTCAGCCTCACATGTTGATGGTGTCAGGCTGGTGTCAGCCTCGCCTCGTGAATGGGTCAGTCTGGTGTCAGCCTCACCACGTGATGGGGTAAGTCTGGTGTCAGCCTCACATCATTATGGTGTCAGTCTGGTATCAGCCTCACATCATGATGGTGTCAGTCTGGTATCAGCCTTGCCTCGTGATGGGGTCAGTCTGGTGTCAGCCTCGCCTCGTCATGGGGTCAGTCTGGTGTCAGCCTCGCCTCGTGATGGGGTCAGTCTGGTGTCAGCCTCACATCGTAATGGTGTCAGTCTGGTTTCAGCCTCGCCTCGTGATGGGGTCAGTCTGCTGTAAGCCTCGTCTAGTGATAGGGTCAGTCTGGTGTCAGACTCGCCTCGTGATGGGGTCAGTCTGGTGTCAGCCTCGCCTCGTGATGGGGTCAGTCTGGTGTCAGCCTCGCCTCGTGATGGGGTCAGTCTGGTGTCAGCCTCGCCTAGTGATAGGGTCAGTCTGGTGTCACCCTCGCCTCGTGATGGGGTCAGTCTGGTGTCAGCCTCACATCATGATGGTGTCAGTCTGGTGTCAGCCTCGCCTCGTGATGGTGTCAGTCTGGTGTCAGCCTTGCCTCGTGATGAGGTCAGTCTGGTGTCAGCCTCACATCATGATGGTGTCAGTCTGGTGTCAGCCTCGCCTCGAGATGGGGTCAGTCTGGTGTCAGCCTCACATCATGATGGTGTCAGTCAGGTGTCAGCCTCGCCTCGTGATGGGGTCAGTCTGGTGTCAGCCTTGCCTCGTGAAGGTGTCAGTCTGGTGTCAGCCTCGCCTCGTGATGGTGTCAGTCTGGTGTCAGCCTCGCCTCATGATGGGGTCAGTCTGGTGTCAGACTCGCCTCGTGATGGGGTCAGTCTGGTGTCAGCCTCACATCATGATGGTGTCAGTCAGGTGTCAGCCTCGCCTCGTGATGGGGTCAGTCTGGTGTCAGCCTCGCCTCGTGATGGGGTCAGTCTGGTGTCAGCCTCGCCTTGTGATGGGGTCAGTCTGGTGTCAGACTCGCCTCGTGATGGGGTCAGTCTGGTGTCAGCCTCGCCTCGTGATGGGGTCAGTCTGGTGTCAGCCTCGCCTCGTGATGGTGTCAGTCTGGTGTCAGCCTCGCCTAGTGATAGGGTCAGTCTGGTGTCACCCTCGCCTCGTGATGGGGTCAGTCTGGTGTCAGCCTCACATCATGATGGTGTCAGTCTGGTGTCAGCCACGCCTCGTGATGGGGTCAGTCTGGTGTCAGTCTCGCCTAGTGATGGTGTCAGTCTAGTGTCAGCCTCACATCATGATGGGGTCAGTCTGGTGTCAGCCTTGCCTCGTGATGGTGTCAGTCTGATGTCAGCCTCGCCTCGTGATGGGGTCAGTCTGGTGTCAGCCTCGCCTCGTGATGGGGTCAGTCTGGTGTCAGCCTCGACTCGTGATGGGGTCAGTCTGGTGTCAGCCTCGCCTCGTGATGGGGTCAGTCTGTTGTCAGCCTCGCCTCGTGATGGGGTCAGTCTGGTGTCAATCTCGCCTCGTGATGGGGTCAGTCTGGTGTCAGCCTCACATCATGATGGTGACAGTCTGGTGTCAGCCCCGCCTCGTGATGGTGTCAGTCTGGTGTCAGCCTCGCCTCGTGATGAGATCAGTCTGGTGTCAGCCTCACATCATGATGGTGTCAGTCTGGTGTCAGTCTCGACTCGTGATGGTGTCAGTCTGGTGTCAGCCTCGCCTCGTGATGGGGTCAGTCTGGTGTCAGCCTTGCCTCGTGATGGGGTCAGTCTGGTGTCAGCCTCGCCTCGTGATGGGGTCAGTCTGGTGTCAGCCTCGCCTCGTGATGGTGTCAGTCTGGTGTCAGCCTCGCCTCGTGATGGGGTCAGTCTGGTGTCAGCCTCACCACGTGATGGGTTCAGTCTGGTGTCAGCCTCACATCATTATCGTGTCAGTCTGGTGTCAGCCTCGCCTCGTGATGGGGTCAGTCTGGTGTCAGTCTCACATCATGATGGTGTCAGTCTGGTATCAGCCTCGCCTCGTGATGGGGTCAGTCTGGTGTCAGCCTCGCCTCGTGATGAGATCAGTCTGGTGTCAGCCTCACATCATGATGGTGTCAGTCTGGTGTCAGTCTCGACTCGTGATGGTGTCAGTCTGGTGTCAGCCTTGCCTCGTGATGGGGTCAGTCTGGTGTCAGCCTCGCCTCGTGATGGGGTCAGTCTGGTGTCAGCCTCGCCTCGTGATGGGGTCAGTCTGGTGTCAGCCTCACATCGTGATGGTGTCAGTCAGGTGTCAGCCTCGCCTCGCGATGGGGTCAGTCTGGCGTCAGCCTTGCCTCGTGATGGTGTCAGTCTGGTGTCAGCCTCGCCTCGTGATGGTGTCAGTCTGGTGTCAGCCTCGCCTCGTGATGGGGTCAGTCTGGTGTCAGCCTCACATCAATATGGTGTCAGTCTGGTGTCAGCCTCGCCTCGTGATTGGGTCAGTCTGGTGTCAGTCTCACATCATGATGGTGTCAGTCTGGTATCAGCCTCGCCTAGTGATGGGGTCAGTCTGGTGTCAGCCTCGCCTCGTGATGGGGTCAGTCTGGTGTCAGCCTCGCCTCGTGATGGGGTCAGTCTGGTGTCAGCCTCACATCGTGATAGTGTCAGTCAGGTTTCAGCCTCGCCTCGCGATGGGGTCAGTCTGGCGTCAGCCTTGCCTCGTGATGGTGTCAGTCTGGTGTCATCCTCGCCTCGTGATGGTGTCAGTCTGGTGTCAGCCTCGCCTCGCGATTGGGGTCAGTCTGGTGTCAGCCTCGCCTCGTGATGGGTCAGTCTGGTGTCAGCCTCACATCGTGATAGTGTCAGTCAGGTTTCAGCCTCGCCTCGCGATGGGGTCAGTCTGGCGTCAGCCTTGCCTCGTGATGGTGTCAGTCTGGTGTCAGCCTCGCCTCGTGATGGTGTCAGTCTGGTGTCAGCCTCGCATCGTGATGGGGTCAGTCTGGTGTCAGCCTCACATCGTTATGGTGTCAGTCTGGTTTCAGCCTCGCCTCGTGATGGGGTCAGTCTGGTGTAAGCCTCGCCTAGTGATAGGGTCAGTCTGGTGTCAGACTCGCCTCGTGATGGGGTCAGTCTGGTGTCAGCCTCGCCTCGTGATGGGGTCAGTCTGGTGTCAGCCTCGCCTCGTGAGGGGGTCAGTCTGGTGTCAGCCTCGCCTAGTGATAGGGTCAGTCTGGTGTCACCCTCGCCTCGTGATGGGGTCAGTCTGGTGTCATCCTCACATCATGATGGTGTCAGTCTGGTGTCAGCCTCGCCTCGTGATGGTGTCAGTCTGGTGTCAGCCTCGCCTCGTGATGAGGTCAGTCTGGTGTCAGCCTCACATCATGATGGTGTCAGTCTGGTGTCAGTCTCGACTCGTGATGGTGTCAGTCTGGTGTCAGCCTCGCCTCGTGATGGGGTCAGTCTGGTGTCAGCCTTGCCTCGTAATGGGGTCAGTCTGGTGTCAGCCTCGCCTCGTGATGGGGTCAGTCTGGTGTCAGCCTCGCCTCGTGATGGGGTCAGTCTGGTGTCAGCCTCGCCTCGTGATGGGGTCAGTCTGGTGTCAGCCTCACCACGTGATGGGTTCAGTCTGGTGTCAGTCTCACATCATGATGGTGTCAGTCTGGTATCAGCCTCGCCTCGTGATGGGGTCAGTCTGGTGTCAGCCTCGCCTCGTGATGGGGTCAGTCTGGTGTCACCCTTGCCTCGTGATGGGGTCAGTCTGGTGTCAGCCTCGCCTCGTGATGGTGTCAGTCTGGTGTCAGCCTCGCCTCGTGATGGGGTCAGTCTGGTGTCACCCTCACATCGTAATGGTGTCAGTCTGGTGTCAGCCTCGCCTCAAGATGGGGTCAGTCTGGTGTAAGCCTCGCCTCGTGATAGGGTCAGTCTGGTGTCACCCTCGCCTCGTGATGGGGTCAATCTGGTGTCAGCCTCACATCATGATGGTGTCAGTCTGGTGTCAGCCTCGCCTCGTGATGGTGTCAGTCTGGTGTCAGCCTTGCCTCGTGATGAGGTCAGTCTGGTGTCAGCCTCACATCATGATGGTGTCAGTCTGGTGTCAGCCTCGCCTCGAGATGGGGTCAGTCTGGTGTCAGTCTCGCCTCGTGATGGGGTCAGTCTGGTGTCAGCCTCACATCATGATGGTGTCAGTCAGGTGTCAGCCTCGCCTCGTGATGGGGTCAGTCTGGTGTCAGCCTCGCCTCGTGATGGTGTCCGTCTGGTTTCAGTCTCGCCTCGTGATGGTGTCCGTCTGGTGTCAGCCCCGCCTCGTGATGAGGTCAGTCTGGTGTCAGCCTCACATCATGATGGTGTCAGTCTGGTGTCAGCCTCGCCTCGTGATGGGGTCAGTCTGGTGTCAGCCTCACATCATGATGGTGTCAGTCTGGTGTCAGCCTCGCCTCATGATGGGGTCAGTCTGGTGTCAGCCTCGCCTCGTGATGGGGTCAGTCTGGTGTCAGCCTCACATCATGATGGTGTCAGTCTGGTGTCAGCCTCGCCTCGTGATGGTGTCAGTCTGGTGTCAGCCTCGCCTAGTGATGGGGTCAGTCTGGTGTCAGTCTCGCCTCGTGATGGGGTCAGTCTGGTGTCAGTCTCGTCTCGTGATGGGGTCAGTCTGGTGTCAGCCTCGCCCCGTGATGGGGTCAGTCTGGTGTCAGCCTCACATCATCATGGGGTCAGTCTGGTGTTAGTCTCGCCTCGTGATGGGGTCAGTCTGGTGTCAGTCTCGCCTCGTGATGGGGTCAGTCTGGTGTCAGCCTCGCCCCGTGATGGGGTCAGTCTGGTGTCAGCCTCACATCATCATGGGGTCAGTCTGGTGTCAGTCTCGCCTCGTGATGGGGTCAGTCTGGTGTCAGTCTCGCCTCGTGATGGGGTCAGTCTGGTGTCAGTCTCGACTCGTGATGCGTGATGGGGTCAGTCTGGTGTCAGCCTCACATCATGATGGTGTCAGTCTGGTGTCAGCCTCGCCTCGTTATGGTGTCAGTCTGGTGTTAGCCTCGCCTCGTGATGGGGTCAGTCTGGTGTCAGCCCCGCCTCGTGATGGGGTCAGTCTGGTGTCAGCCTCGCCTCATGATGGGGTCAGTCTGGTGTCAGCCTCGCCTCGTGAGGGGGTCAGTCTAGTGTCAGTCTCGCCTCGTGACGGTGTCAGTCTGGTGTCAGTCTCGCCTCGTGATGGGGTCAGTCTGGTGTCAGTCTCGCCTCTTGATGGGGTCAGTCTGGTGTCAGCCTCACATCATGATGGTGTTCGTCTGGTGTCAGCATCGCCTCGTGATGGTGTCAGTCAGGTGTCAGCCTCGCCTCGTGATGGGGTCAGTCTGGTGTCAGCCTCACATCATGATGGGGTCAGACTGGTGTCAGTCTCGCCTCGTGATGGGGTAAGTCTGGTGTCAGCCTCACATCGTGATGGTTTCAGTCTGGTGTCAGCCTCGCCTCGTGATGGGGTCAGTCTGGTGTCAGCCTCGCCTCGTGATGGGGTCAGTCTGGTGTCAGCCTCGCCTCATGATGGGGACAGTCTGGTGTCAGCCTCGCCTCGTGATGGGGTCAGTCTGGTGTCAGCCTCGCCTCGTGATGGGGTCAGTCTGGTGTCAGCCTCACCACGTGATGGGGTCAGTCTGGTGTCAGCCTCACATGCTGATGGTGTCAGGCTGGTGTCAGCCTCGCCTCGTGAATGGGTCAGTCTGGTGTCAGCCTCACCACGTGATGGGGTAAGTCTGGTGTCAGCCTCACATCATTATGGTGTCAGTCTGGTATCAGCCTCGCCTCGTGATGGGGTCAGTCTGGTGTCAGTCTCACATCATGATGGTGTCAGTCTGGTATCAGCCTTGCCTCGTGATGGGGTCAGTCTGGTGTCAGCCTCGCCTCGTCATGGGGTCAGTCTGGTTTCAGCCTCGCCTCGTGATGGGGTCAGTCTGGTTTCAGCCTCGTCTAGTGATAGGGTCAGTCTGGTGTCAGACTCGCCTCGTGATGGGGTCAGTCTGGTGTCAGCCTCGCCTCGTGATGGGGTCAGTCTGGTGTCAGCCTCGCCTCGTGATGGGGTCAGTCTGGTGTCAGCCTCGCCTAGTGATAGGGTCAGTCTGGTGTCACCCTCGCCTCGTGATGGGGTCAGTCTGGTGTCAGCCTCACATCATGATGGTGTCAGTCTGGTGTCAGCCTCGCCTCGTGATGGTGTCAGTCTGGTGTCAGCCTTGCCTCGTGATGAGGTCAGTCTGGTGTCAGCCTCACATCATGATGGTGTCAGTCTGGTGTCAGCCTCGCCTCGTGATGGGGTCAGTCTGGTGTCAGCCTTGCCTCGTGAAGGTGTCAGTCTGGTGTCAGCCTCGCCTCGTGATGGTGTCAGTCTGGTGTCAGCCTCGCCTCGTGATGGGGTCAGTCTGGTGTCAGACTCGCCTCGTGATGGGGTCAGTCTGGTGTCAGCCTCACATCATGATGGTGTCAGTCAGGTGTCAGCCTCGCCTCGTGATGGGGTCAGTCTGGTGTCAGCCTCGCCTCGTGATGGGGTCAGTCTGGTGTCAGCCTCGCCTTGTGATGGGGTCAGTCTGGTGTCAGACTCGCCTCGTGATGGGGTCAGTCTGGTGTCAGCCTCGCCTCGTGATGGGGTCAGTCTGGTGTCAGCCTCGCCTCGTGATGGTGTCAGTCTGGTGTCAGCCTCGCCTCGTGATGGGGTCAGTCTGGTGTCAGTCTCGCCTAGTGATGGTGTCAGTCTAGTGTCAGCCTCACATCATGATGGTGTCAGTCTGGTGTCAGCCTCGCCTCGTGATGGGGTCAGTCTGGTGTCAGCCTCGCCTCGTGATGGTGTCAGTCTGGTGTCAGTCTCGCCTCGTGATGGGGTCAGGCTGGTGTCAGCCTCGCCCCGTGATGGGGTCAGTCTGGTGTCAGCCTCACATCATCATGGGGTCAGTCTGGTTTCAGTCTCGCCTCGTGATGGTGTCCGTCTGGTGTCAGCCCCGCCTCGTGATGAGGTCAGTCTGGTGTCAGCCTCACATCATGATGGTGTCAGTCTGGTGTCAGCCTCGCCTCATGATGGGGTCAGTCTGGTGTCAGTCTCGCCTCGTGATGGGGTCAGTCTGGTGTCAGTCTCGCCTCGTGATGGGGTCAGTCTGGTGTCAGCCTCGCCCCGTGATGGGGTCAGTCTGGTGTCAGCCTCACATCATCATGGGGTCAGTCTGGTGTCAGTCTCGCCTCGTGATGGTGTCAGTCTGATGTCAGCCTCGCCTCGTGATGGGGTCAGTCTGGTGTCAGCCTCGCCTCGTGATGGGGTCAGTCTGGTGTCAGCCTCGACTCGTGATGGGGTCAGTCTGGTGTCAGCCTCGCCTCGTGATGGTGTCCGTCTGGTTTCAGTCTCGCCTCGTGATGGTGTCCGTCTGGTGTCAGCCCCGCCTCGTGATGAGGTCAGTCTGGTGTCAGCCTCACATCATGATGGTGTCAGTCTGGTGTCAGCCTCGCCTCATGATGGGGTCAGTCTGGTGTCAGCATCGCCTCGTGATGCGGTCAGTCTGGTGTCAGCCTCACATCATGATGGTGTCAGTCTGGTGTCAGCCTCGCCTCGTGATGGTGTCAGTCTTGTGTCAGCCTCGCCTCATGATGGGGTCAGTCTGGTGTCAGCCTCGCCTAGTGATGGGGTCAGTCTGGTGTCAACCTCACATCATGAAGGGGTCAGTCTGGTGTCAGCCTCGACTCGTGATGGGGTCAGTCTGGTGTCAGCCTCACATCATGATGGGGTCAGTCTCGTGTCAGTCTCGCCTCGTGATGGGGTCAGTCTGGTGTCAGTCTCGCCTCGTGATGGGGTCAGTCTGGTGTCAGCCTCGCCCCGTGATGGGGTCAGTCTGGTGTCAGCCTCACATCATCATGGGGTCAGTGTGGTGTCAGTCTCGCCTCGTGATGGTGTCAGTCTGATGTCAGCCTCGCCTCGTGATGGGGTCAGTCTGGTGTCAGCCTCGCCTCGTGATGGGGTCAGTCTGGTGTCAGCCTCGACTCGTGATGGGGTCAGTCTGGTGTCAGCCTCGCCTCGTGATGGGGTCAGTCTGGTGTCAATCTCGCCTCGTGATGGGGTCAGTCTGGTGTCAGCCTCACATCATGATGGTGACAGTCTGGTGTCAGCCCCGCCTCGTGATGGTGTCAGTCTGGTGTCAGCCTCGCCTCGTGATGAGATCAGTCTGGTGTCAGCCTCACATCATGATGGTGTCAGTCTGGTGTCAGTCTCGACTCGTGATGGTGTCAGTCTGGTGTCAGCATCGCCTCGTGATGGGGTCAGTCTGGTGTCAGCCTTGCTTCGTGATGGGGTCAGTCTGGTGTCAGCCTCGCCTCGTGATGGGGTCAGTCTGGTGTCAGCCTCGCCTCGTGATGGTGTCAGTCTGGTGTCAGCCTCGCCTCGTGATGGGGTCAGTCTGGTGTCAGCCTCACCACGTGATGGGTTCAGTCTGGTGTCAGCCTCACATCATTATCGTGTCAGTCTGGTGTCAGCCTCGCCTCGTGATGGGGTCAGTCTGGTGTCAGTCTCACATCATGATGGTGTCAGTCTGGTATCAGCCTCGCCTCGTGATGGGGTCAGTCTGGTGTCAGCCTCGCCTCGTGATGGGGTCAGTCTGGTGTCACCCTTGCCTCGTGATGGGGTCAGTCTGGTGTCAGCCTCGCCTCGTGATGGGGTCAGTCTGGTGTCAGCCTCGCCTCGTGATGGGGTCAGTCTGGTGTCAGCCTCACATCGTGATGGTGTCAGTCAGGTGTCAGCCTCGCCTCGCGATGGGGTCAGTCTGGCGTCAGCCTTGCCTCGTGATGGTGTCAGTCTGGTGTCAGCCTCGCCTCGTGATGGTGTCAGTCTGGTGTCAGTCTCGCCTCGTGATGGGGTCAGTCTGGTGTCAGCCTCACATCGTAATGGTGTAAGTCTGGTGTCAGCCTCGCCTCGAGATGGGGTCAGTCTGGTGTAAGCCTCGCCTCGTGATAGGGTCAGTCTGGTGTCACCCTCGCCTCGTGATGGGGTCAGTCTGGTGTCAGCCTCACATCATGATGGTGTCAGTCTGGTGTCAGCCTCGCCTCGTGATGGGGTCAGTCTGGTGTCAGCCTCGCCTCGTGATGGTGTCCGTCTGGTTTCAGTCTCGCCTCGTGATGGTGTCCGTCTGGTGTCAGCCCCGCCTCGTGATGAGGTCAGTCTGGTGTCAGCCTCACATCATGATGGTGTCAGTCTGGTGTCAGCCTCGCCTCATGATGGGGTCAGTCTGGTGTCAGCCTCGCCTCGTGATGGGGTCAGTCTGGTGTCAGCCTCACATCATGATGGTGTCAGTCTGGTGTCAGCCTCGCCTCGTGATGGTGTCAGTCTGGTGTCAGCCTCGCCTCATGATGGGGTCAGTCTGGTGTCAGCCTCGCCTAGTGATGGGGTCAGTCTGGTGTCAACCTCACATCATGAAGGGGTCAGTCTGGTGTCAGCCTCGCCTAGTGATGGGGGCTGTCTGGTGTCAGCCTCACATCATGATGGTGTCAGTCAGGTGTCAGCCTCGACTCGTGATGGGGTCAGTCTGGTGTCAGTCTCGCCTCAGGATGGGGTCAGTCTGGTGTCAGTCTCGCCTCGTGATGGGGTCAGTCTGGTGTCAGCCTCGCCCCGTGATGGGGTCAGTCTGGTGTCAGCCTCACATCATCATGGGGTCAGTCTGGTGTCAGTCTCGCCTCGTGATGGGGTCAGTCTGGTGTCAGTCTCGCCTCTTGATGGGGTCAGTCTGGTGTCAGTCTCGCTTCGTGATGGGGTCATTCTGGTGTCAGCCTCGCCCCGTGATGGGGTCAGTCTGGTGTCAGCCTCGCCTCGTGATGGGGTCAGTCTGGTGTCAGTCTCGCCTCGTGATGGGGTCAGTCTGGTGTCAGTCTCGACTCGTGATGGGGTCAGTCTGGTGTCAGTCTCGACTCGTGATGCGTGATGGGGTCAGTCTGGTGTCAGCCTCACATCATGATGGTGTCAGTCTGGTGTCAGCCTCGCCTCGTTATGGTGTCAGTCTGGTGTCAGTCTCGCCTCGTGATGGGGTCAGTCTGGTGTCAGCCTCGCCTCGTGATGGGGTTAGTCTGGTGTCAGTCTCGCCTCGTGATGGTGTCAGTCTGGTGTCAGCCTCGCCTCATGATGGGGTCAGTCTGGTGTCAGTCTCGCCTCGTGATGGGGTCAGTCTGGTGTCAGTCTCGCCTTGTGATGAGATCAGTCTGGGTTCAGCCTCACATCATGATGGTGTCAGTCTGGTGTCAGCCTCGCCTCAGGATGGGGTCAGTCTGGTGTCAGCCTCACATCATGATGGTGTCAGTCTGGTGTCAGCCTCTCCTCATGAAGGGGCCAGTCTGGTGTCAGCCTCGCCTCGTGATGGGGCCAGTCTGGTGTCAGCCTCACCTCGTGATGGGGTCAGTCTGGTGTCACCCTCACATCATGATGGGGTCAGTCTGGTGTCAGCCTTGCCTCGTGATGGTGTCAGTCTGATGTCAGCCTCGCCTCGTGATGGGGTCAGTCTGGTGTCAGCCTCGCCTTGTGATGGGGTCAGTCTGGTGTCAGCCTCACATCATTATCGTGTCAGTCTGGTGTCAGCCTCGCCTCGTGATGGGGTCAGTCTGGTGTCAGCCTCACATCATGATGGTGTCAGTCTGGTGTCACCCTTGCCTCGTGATGGGGTCAGTCTGGTGTCACCCTTGCCTCGTGATGGTGTCAGTCTGGTTTCAGCCTCGCCTCGTGATGATGTCAGTCTGGTGTCAGCCTCGCCTCGAGATGGTGTCAGTCTGGTGTCAGTCTCGCCTCGTGATGGGGTCAGTCTGGTGTCAGCCTCACATCGTAATGGTGTCAGTCTGGTGTCAGCCTCGCCTCGAGATGGGGTCAGTCTGGTGTAAGCCTCGCCTCGTGATAGGGTCAGTCTGGTGTCACCCTTGCCTCGTGATGGGGTCAGTCTGGTGTCAGCCTCACATCATGATGGTGTCAGTCTGGTGTCAGCCTCGCCTCATGATGGGGTCAGTCTGGTGTCAGCCTCGCCTCGTGATGGGGTCAGTCTGGTGTCAGCCTCACATCATGATGGTGTCAGTCTGGTGTCAGCCTCGCTTCATGATGGGGTCAGTCTGGTGTCAGCCTCGTCTCGTGATGGGGTCAGTCTGGTGTCAGCCTCACATCATGATGGTGTCAGTCTGGTGTCAGCCTCGCCTCGTGATGGTGTCAGTCTGGTGTCAGCCTCGCCTCATGATGGGGTCAGTCTGGTGTCAGCCTCGCCTAGTGATGGGGTCAGTCTGGTGTCAACCTCACATCATGAAGGGGTCAGTCTGGTGTCAGCCTCGCCTAGTGATGGGGGCAGTCTGGTGTCAGCCTCACATCATGATGGTGTCAGCCTCGACTCGTGATGGGGTCAGTCTGGTGTCAGCCTCACATCATGATGGGGTCAGTCTGGTGTCAGCCTGTCCTCGTGATGGGGTCAGTCTGGTGTCACCCTTGCCTCGTGATGGGGTCAGTCTGGTGTCACCCTTGCCTCATGATGGGGTCAGTCTGGTGTCAGCCTCGCCTCGTGATAGGGTCAGTCTGGTGTCAGCCTCACATCGTAATGGTGTCAGTCTGGTGTCAGCCTCGCCTCGAGATGGGGTCAGTCTGGTGTAAGCCTCGCCTCGTGATAGGGTCAGTCTGGTGTCAGCCTCGCCTCGTGATGAGGTCAGTCTGGTGTCAGCCTCACATCATGATGGTGTCAGTCTGGTGTCAGCCTCGCCTCGAGATGGGGTCAGTCTGGTGTCAGTCTCGCCTCGTGATGGGGTCAGTCTGGTGTCAGCCTCACATCGTAATGGTGTCAGTCTGGTGTCAGCCTCACCTCGTGATGGGGTCAGTCTGGTGTCAGCCTCGCCTCGTGATGAGGTCAGTCTGGTGTCAGCCTCACATCATCATGGGGTCAGTCTGGTGTCAGTCTCGCCTCGTGATGGGGTCAGTCTGATGTCAGTCTCGCCTCTTGATGGGGTCAGTCTGGTGTCAGTCTCGCCTCGTGATGGGGTCAGTCTGGTGTCAGCCTCGCCCCGTGATGGGGTCAGTCTGGTGTCAGCCTCGCCTCGTGATGGGGTCAGTCTGGTGTCAGCCTCACATCATGATGGTGTCTGTCTGGTGTCAGCATCGCCTCGTGATGGAGTCAGTCAGGTGTCAGCCTCGCCTCGTGATGGGGTCAGTCTGGTGTCAGTCTCGCCTCGTGATGGGGTCAGTCTGGTGTCAGTCTCGCTTCGTGATGGGGTCAGTCTGGTATCAGCCTCGCCCCTTGATGGAGTCAGTCTGGTGTCAGCCTCGCCTCGTGATGGGGTCAGTCTGGTGTCAGTCTCGCCTCGTGATGGGGTCAGTCTGGTGTCAGTCTTGCCTCGTGATGGGGTCAGTCTGGTGTCAGCCTCACATCATGATGGTGTCAGTCTGGTGTCAGCCTTGCCTCGTGATGGTGTCAGTCTGGTGTTAGCCTCGCCTCGTGATGGGGTCAGTCTGGTGTCAGCCTCGCCTCGTGATGGGGTCAGTCTGGTGTCAGCCTCGCCTCGTGATGGTGTCAGTCTGGTGTCAGCCTCGCCTAGTGATGGGGTCAGTCTGGTGTCAGCATCGCCTCGTGATGGTGTCAGTCTGGTGTCAGCCTCGCCTCGTGATGGTGTCAGCCTCACCTCGTGATGGGGTCAGTCTGGTGTCAGCCTCGCCTCGTGATGAGGTCAGTCTGGTGTCAGCCTCACATCATAATGGTGTCAGTCTGGTGTCAGCCTCGCCTCGTGATGGGGTCAGTCTGGTGTCAGCCTCGCCTCGTGATGGGTTCAGTCTGGTGTCAGCCTCACCTCGTGATGGGGTCAGTCTAGTGTCAGTCTCGCCTCGTGACGGTGTCAGTCTGGTGTCAGTCTCGCCTCGTGATGGGGTCAGTCTGGTGTCAGCCCCGCCTCGTGATGGGGTCAGTCTGGTGTCAGCCTCGCCTCTTAATGGGGTCAGTCTGGTGTCAGCCTCGCCTCGTGAGGGGGTCAGTCTGGTGTCAGTCTCGCCTCGTGATGGTGTCAGTCTGGTGTCAGTCTCGCATCGTGATGGGGTCAGTCTGGTGTCAGTCTCGCCTCGTGATGGGGTCAGTCTGGTGTCAGTCTCGCCTCGTGATGGGGTCAGTCTGGTGTCAGCCTCACATCATGATGGTGTCAGTCTGGTGTCAGCCACGCCTAGTGATGGGGTCAGTCTGGTGTCAGCCTCGCCTCGTTATGGTGTCAGTCTGGTGTCAGCCTCACCTCGTGATGGGGTCAGTCTGGTGTCAGCCTCGTCTCGTGATGAGGTCAGTCTGGTGTCAGCCTCACATCATGATGGTGTCAGTCTGGTGTCAGCCTCGCCTCGTGATGGGGTCAGTCTGGTGTCAGCCTCACATCATGATGGTGTCAGTCTGGTGTCAGCCTCGCCTCATGATGGGGTCAGTCTGGTGTCAGCCTCGCCTCGTGATGGGGTCAGTCTGGTGTCAGCCTCGCCTAGTGATGGGGTCAGTCTGGTGTCAGCCTCGCCTCGTGATGGGGTCAGTCTAGTGTCAGTCTCGCCTCGTGACGGTGTCAGTCTGGTGTCAGTCTCGCCTTGTGATGGGGTCAGTCTGGTGTCAGTCTCGCCTCTTGATGGGGTCAGTCTGGTGTCAGCCTCACATCATGATGGTGTCAGTCTGGTGTCAGCCTTGCCTCGTGATGGGGTCAGTCTGGTGTCAGCCTCACCACGTGATGGGTTCAGTCTGGTGTCAGCCTCACATCATTATGGTGTCAGTCTGGTGTCAGCCTCGCCTCGTGATGGGGTCAGTCTGGTGTCAGTCTCACATCATGATGGTGTCAGTCTGGTATCAGCCTCGCCTCGTGATGGGGTCAGTCTGGTGTCACCCTTGCCTCGTGATGGGGTCAGTCTGGTGTAAGCCTCGCCTCGTGATAGGGTCAGTCTGGTGTCACCCTCGCCTAGTGATGGGGTCAGTCTGGTGTCAGCCTCACATCATGATGGTGTCAGTCTGGTGTCAGCCTCGCCTCGTGATGGTGTCAGTCTGGTGTCAGCCTCGCCTCGTGATGAGGTCAGTCTGGTGTCAGCCTCACATCGTGATGGTGTCAGTCAGGTGTCAGCCTCGCTTCGCGATGGGGTCAGTCTGGCGTCAGCCTTGCCTCGTGATGGTGTCAGTCTGGTGTCAGCCTCGCCTCGTGATGGTGTCAGTCTGGTGTCAGCCTCGCCTCGTGATGGGGTCAGTCTGGTGTCAGCCTCGCCTCGTGATGAGGTCAGTCTGGTGTCAGCCTCACATCATGATGGTGTCAGTCTGGTGTCAGCCTCGCCTCGAGATGGGGTCAGTCTGGTGTCAGTCTCGCCTCGTGATGGGGTCAGTCTGGTGTCAGCCTCACATCGTAATGGTGTCAGTCTGGTGTCAGCCTCGCCTCGAGATGGGGTCAGTCTGGTGTAAGCCTCGCCTCGTGATAGGGTCAGTCTGGTGTCACCCTCGCCTCGTGATGGGGTCAGTCTGGTGTCAGCCTCACATCATGATGGTGTCAGTCTGGTGTCAGCCTCGCCTCGTGATGGTGTCAGTCTGGTGTCAGCCTCGCCTCGTGATGGTGTCCCCCTGGTTTCAGTCTCGCCTCGTGATGGTGTCCGTCTGGTGTCAGCCCCGCCTCGTGATGAGGTCAGTCTGGTGTCAGCCTCACATCATTATGGTGTCAGTCTGGTGTAAGCCTCGCCTCGTGATGGGGTCAGTCTGGTGTCAGCCTCACATCATGATGGTGTCAGTCTGGTGTCAGCCTCGCCTCATGATGGGGTCAGTCTGGTGTCAGCCTCGCCTCATGATGGGGTCAGTCTGGTGTCAGCCTCACATCATGATGGTGTCAGTCTGGTGTCAGCCTCGCCTCGTGATGGGGTCAGTCTGGTGTCAGCCTCACATCATGATGGTGTAAGTCAGGTGTCAGCCTCGCCTCGTGATGGGGTCAGTGTGGTGTCAGCCACGCCTAGTGATGGGGTCAGTCTGGTGTCAACCTCACATCATGAAGGGGTCAGTCTGGTGTCAGCCTCGCCTAGTGATGGGGGCAGTCTGGTGTCAGCCTCACATCATGATGGTGTCAGTCAGGTGTCAGCCTCGACTCGTGATGGTGTCAGTCTGGTGTCAGCCTCACATCATGATGGGGTCAGTCTGGTGTCAGTCTCGCCTAGTGATGGGGGCAGTCTGGTGTCAGCCTCACATCATGATGGTGTCAGTCAGGTGTCAGCCTCGACTCGTGATGGTGTCAGTCTGGTGTCAGCCTCACATCATGATGGGGTCAGTCTGGTGTCAGTCTCGCCTCGTGATGGGGTCAGTCTGGTGTCAGTCTCGCCTCGTGATGGGGTCAGTCTGGTGTCAGCCTCGCCCCGTGATGGGGTCTGTCTGGTGTCAGCCTCACATCATCATGGGGTCAGTCTGGTGTCAGTCTCGCCTCGTGATGGGGTCAGTCTGGTGTCAGTCTCGCCTCATGATGGGGTCAGTCTGGTGTCAGTCTCGCCTCGTGATGGGGTCAGTCTGGTGTCAGCCTCGCCCCGTGATGGGGTCAGTCTGGTGTCAGCCTCGCCTCGTGATGGGGTCAGTCTGGTGTCAGTCTCGCCTCGTGATGGGGTCAGTATGGTGTCAGTCTCGACTTGTGATGCGTGATGGGGTCAGTCTGGTGTCAGCCTCACATCATGATGGTGTCAGTCTGGTGTCAGCCTCGCCTCGTTATGGTGTCAGTCTGGTGTCAGCCTCGCCTCGTGATGGGGTCAGTCTGGTGTCAGCCTCGCCTCTTGATGGGGTCAGTCTGGTGTCAGCCTCACATCATGATGGTGTCAGTCTGTTGTCAGTCTCGACTCGTGATGGGTTCAGTCTGGTGTCAGCCTCGCCTCGTGATGGGGTTAGTCTGGTGTCAGTCTCGCCTCGTGATGGGGTCAGTCTGGTGTCAGTCTCGCCTCTTGATGGGGTCAGTCTGGTGTCAGCCTCACATCATGATGGTGTCAGTCTGGTGTCAGCATCGCCTCGTGATGGTGTCAGTCAGGTGTCAGCCTCGCCTCGTGATGGGGTCAGTCTGGTGTCAGCCTCACATCATGATGGGGTCAGTCTGGTGTCAGTCTCGCCTCGTGATGGGGTCAGTCTGGTGTCAGTCTCGCTTCGTGATGGGGTCAGTCTGGTATCAGCCTCGCCCCGTGATGGAGTCAGTCTGGTGTCAGCCTCGCCTCGTGATGGGGTCAGTCTGGTGTCAGTCTCGCCTCGTGATGGGGTCAGTCTGGTGTCAGTCTTGCCTCGTGATGGGGTCAGTCTGGTGTCAGCCTCACATCATGATGGTGTCAGTCTGGTGTCAGCCTTGCCTCGTGATGGTGTCAGTCTGGTGTTTGCCTCGCCTCGTGATGGGGTCAGTCTGGTGTCAGCCTCGCCTCGTGATGGGGTCAGTCTGGTGTCAGCCTCGCCTCGTGATGGTGTCAGTCTGGTGTCAGCCTCGCCTAGTGATGGGGTCAGTCTGGTGTCAGCATCGCCTCGTGATGGTGTCAGTCTGGTGTCAGCCTCGCCTCGTGATGGTGTCAGCCTCACCTCGTGATGGGGTCAGTCTGGTGTCAGCCTCGCCTCGTGATGAGGTCAGTCTGGTGTCAGCCTCACATCATAATGGTGTCAGTCTGGTGTCAGCCTCGCCTCGTGATGGGGTCAGTCTGGTGTCAGCCTCGTCTCCTGATGGGGTCAGTCTGGTGTCAGCCTCACCTCGTGATGGGGTCAGTCTAGTGTCAGTCTCGCCTCGTGATGGTGTCAGTCTGGTGTCAGTCTCGCATCGTGATGGGGTCAGTCTGGTGTCAGTCTCGCCTCGTGATGGGTTCAGTCTGGTGTCAGTCTCGCCTCGTGATGGGGTCAGTCTGGTGTCAGCCTCACATCATGATGGTGTCAGTCTGGTGTCAGCCACGCCTAGTGATGGGGTCAGTCTGGTGTCAGCCTCGCCTCGTGATGGTGTCAGTCTGGTGTCAGCCTCGCCTCGTGATGGGGTCAGTCTGGTGTCAGCCTCGCCTCGTGATGGTGTCAGTCTGGTGTCAGCCTCGCCTCGTGATGGGGTCAGTCTGGTGTCAGCCTCACCACGTGATGGGTTCAGTCTGGTGTCAGCCTCACATCATTATGGTGTCAGTCTGGTGTCAGCCTCGCCTCGTGATGGGGTCAGTCTGGTGTCAGTCTCACATCATGATGGTGTCAGTCTGGTATCAGCCTCGCCTCGTGAAGGGGTCAGTCTGGTGTCAGCCTCGCCTCGTGATGGGGTCAGTCTGGTGTCACCCTTGCCTCGTGATGGGGTCAGTCTGGTGTCACCCTTGCCTCGTGATGGGGTCAGTCTGGTGTCAGCCTCGCCTCGTGATGGGGTCAGTCTCGTGTCAGTCTCGCCTAGTGATGGGGTCAGTCTGGTGTCAGCCTCGCCTCGTGATGAGGTCAGTCTGGTGTCAGCCTCACATCATGATGGTGTCAGTCTGGTGTCAGCCTCGCCTCGAGATGGGGTCAGTCTGGTGTCAGTCTCGCCTCGTGATGGGGTCAGTCTGGTGTCAGCCTCACATCGTAATGGTGTCAGTCTGGTGTCAGCCTCGCCTCGAGATGGGGTCAGTCTGGTGTAAGCCTCGCCTCGTGATAGGGTCAGTCTGGTGTCACCCTCGCCTCGTGATGGGGTTAGTCTGGTGTCAGCCTCGCCCCGTGATGGGGTCAGTCTGGTGTCAGCCTCGCCTCGTGATGGGGTCAGTCTGGTGTCAGTCTCGCCTCGTGATGGGGTCAGTATGGTGTCAGTCTCGACTTGTGATGCGTGATGGGGTCAGTCTGGTGTCAGCCTCACATCATGATGGTGTCAGTCTGGTGTCAGCCTCGCCTCGTTATGGTGTCAGTCTGGTGTCAGCCTCGCCTCGTGATGGGGTCAGTCTGGTGTCAGCCTCGCCTCTTGATGGGGTCAGTCTGGTGTCAGCCTCACATCATGATGGTGTCAGTCTGTTGTCAGTCTCGACTCGTGATGGGTTCAGTCTGGTGTCAGCCTCGCCTCGTGATGGGGTTAGTCTGGTGTCAGTCTCGCCTCGTGATGGGGTCAGTCTGGTGTCAGTCTCGCCTCTTGATGGGGTCAGTCTGGTGTCAGCCTCACATCATGATGGTGTCAGTCTGGTGTCAGCATCGCCTCGTGATGGTGTCAGTCAGGTGTCAGCCTCGCCTCGTGATGGGGTCAGTCTGGTGTCAGCCTCACATCATGATGGGGTCAGTCTGGTGTCAGTCTCGCCTCGTGATGGGGTCAGTCTGGTGTCAGTCTCGCTTCGTGATGGGGTCAGTCTGGTATCAGCCTCGCCCCGTGATGGAGTCAGTCTGGTGTCAGCCTCGCCTCGTGATGGGGTCAGTCTGGTGTCAGTCTCGCCTCGTGATGGGGTCAGTCTGGTGTCAGTCTTGCCTCGTGATGGGGTCAGTCTGGTGTCAGCCTCACATCATGATGGTGTCAGTCTGGTGTCAGCCTTGCCTCGTGATGGTGTCAGTCTGGTGTTTGCCTCGCCTCGTGATGGGGTCAGTCTGGTGTCAGCCTCGCCTCGTGATGGGGTCAGTCTGGTGTCAGCCTCGCCTCGTGATGGTGTCAGTCTGGTGTCAGCCTCGCCTAGTGATGGGGTCAGTCTGGTGTCAGCATCGCCTCGTGATGGTGTCAGTCTGGTGTCAGCCTCGCCTCGTGATGGTGTCAGCCTCACCTCGTGATGGGGTCAGTCTGGTGTCAGCCTCGCCTCGTGATGAGGTCAGTCTGGTGTCAGCCTCACATCATAATGGTGTCAGTCTGGTGTCAGCCTCGCCTCGTGATGGGGTCAGTCTGGTGTCAGCCTCGTCTCCTGATGGGGTCAGTCTGGTGTCAGCCTCACCTCGTGATGGGGTCAGTCTAGTGTCAGTCTCGCCTCGTGATGGTGTCAGTCTGGTGTCAGTCTCGCATCGTGATGGGGTCAGTCTGGTGTCAGTCTCGCCTCGTGATGGGTTCAGTCTGGTGTCAGTCTCGCCTCGTGATGGGGTCAGTCTGGTGTCAGCCTCACATCATGATGGTGTCAGTCTGGTGTCAGCCACGCCTAGTGATGGGGTCAGTCTGGTGTCAGCCTCGCCTCGTGATGGTGTCAGTCTGGTGTCAGCCTCGCCTCGTGATGGGGTCAGTCTGGTGTCAGCCTCGCCTCGTGATGGTGTCAGTCTGGTGTCAGCCTCGCCTCGTGATGGGGTCAGTCTGGTGTCAGCCTCACCACGTGATGGGTTCAGTCTGGTGTCAGCCTCACATCATTATGGTGTCAGTCTGGTGTCAGCCTCGCCTCGTGATGGGGTCAGTCTGGTGTCAGTCTCACATCATGATGGTGTCAGTCTGGTATCAGCCTCGCCTCGTGAAGGGGTCAGTCTGGTGTCAGCCTCGCCTCGTGATGGGGTCAGTCTGGTGTCACCCTTGCCTCGTGATGGGGTCAGTCTGGTGTCACCCTTGCCTCGTGATGGGGTCAGTCTGGTGTCAGCCTCGCCTCGTGATGGGGTCAGTCTCGTGTCAGTCTCGCCTAGTGATGGGGTCAGTCTGGTGTCAGCCTCGCCTCGTGATGAGGTCAGTCTGGTGTCAGCCTCACATCATGATGGTGTCAGTCTGGTGTCAGCCTCGCCTCGAGATGGGGTCAGTCTGGTGTCAGTCTCGCCTCGTGATGGGGTCAGTCTGGTGTCAGCCTCACATCGTAATGGTGTCAGTCTGGTGTCAGCCTCGCCTCGAGATGGGGTCAGTCTGGTGTAAGCCTCGCCTCGTGATAGGGTCAGTCTGGTGTCACCCTCGCCTCGTGATGGGGTTAGTCTGGTGTCAGCCTCACATCATGATGGTGTCAGTCTGGTGTCAGCCTCGCCTCGTGATGGGGTCAGTATGGTGTCAGCCTCGCCTCGTGATGGTGTCCGTCTGGTTTCAGTCTCGCCTCGTGATGGTGTCCGTCTGGTGTCAGCCCCGCCTCGTGATGAGGTCAGTCTGGTGTCAGCCTCACATCATTATGGTGTCAGTCTGGTGTCAGCCTCGCCTCGTGATGGGGTCAGTCTGGTGTCAGCCTCACATCATGATGGTGTCAGTCTGGTGTCAGCCTCTCCTCATGATGGGGTCAGTCTGGTGTCAGCCTCGCCTCGTGATGGGGTCAGTCTGGTGTCAGCCTCACATCATGATGGTGTCAGTCTGGTGTCAGCCTCGCCTCGTGATGGTGTCAGTCTGGTGTCAGCCTCGCCTCATGATGGGGTCAGTCTGGTGTCAGCCTCGCCTAGTGATGGGTTCAGTCTGGTGTCAACCTCACATCATGAAGGGGTCAGTCTGGTGTCAGCCTCGCCTAGTGATGGGGGCAGTCTGGTGTCAGCCTCACATCATGATGGTGTCAGTCAGGTGTCAGTCTCGCCTCGTGATGGGGTCAGTCTGGTGTCAGTCTCGCCTCGTGATGGGGTCAGTCTGGTGTCAGCCTCGCCCCGTGATGGGGTCAGTCTGGTGTCAGCCTCACATCATCATGGGGTCAGTCTGGTGTCAGTCTCGCCTCGTGATGGGGTCAGTCTGGTGTCAGTCTCGCCTCGTGATGGGGTCAGTCTGGTGTCAGTCTCGCCTCGTGATGAGGTCAGTCTGGGTTCAGCCTCACATCATGATGGTGTCAGTCTGGTGTCAGCCTCGCCTCAGGATGGGGTCAGTCTGGTGTCAGCCTCACATCATGATGGTGTAAGTCTGGTGTCAGCCTCGCCTCATGATGGGGTCAGTCTGGAGTCAGCCTCGCCTCGTGATGGGGTCAGTCTGGTGTCAGCCTCACCTCGTGATGGGGTCAGTCTGGTGTCAGCCTCACATCATGATGGTGTCAGTCTGGTGTCAGCCTCACCTCGTGATGGGGTCAGTCCGGTGTCAGTCTCGCCTCGTGATGGGGTCAGTCTGATGTCAGCCTCACATCATGATGGTGTCAGTCTGGTGTCAGCCTCGCCTCGTGATGGTGTCAGTCTGGTGTCAGCCTCGCCTCGTGATGGGGTCAGTCTGGTGTCATCCTCGCCTAGTGATGGGGTCAGTCTGGTGTCAGCCTCGCCTCGTGATGGGGTCAGTCTGGTGTCAGCCTCGCCTCGTGAGGGGGTCAGTCTGGTGTCAGTCTCGCCTCGTGACGGTGTCAGTCTGGTGTCAGTCTCGCATCGTGATGGGGTCAGTCTGGTGTCAGTCTCGCCTCGTGATGGGGTCAGTCTGGTGTCAGCCTCACATCATGATGGTGTCAGTCTGGTGTCAGCCACGCCTAGTGATGGGGTCAGTCTGGTGTCAGCCTCGCCTCGTGATGGTGTCAGTCTGGTGTCAGCCTCACCTCGTGATGGGGTCAGTCTGGTGTCAGCCTCGCCTCGTGATGAGGACAGTCTGGTGTCAGCCTCACATCATGATGGTGTCAGTCTGGTGTCAGCCTCGCCTCATGATGGGGTCAGTCTGGTGTCAGCCTCGCCTCGTGATGGGGTCAGTCTGGTGTCAGCCTCGCCTAGTGATGGGGTCAGTCTGGTGTCAGCCTCGCCTCGTGATGGGGTCAGTCTAGTGTCAGTCTCGCCTCGTGACGGTGTCAGTCTGGTGTCAGTCTCACCTCGTGATGGGGTCAGTCTTTTGTCAGCCTCACATCATGATGGTGTCAGTCTGGTGTCAGCATCGCCTCGTGATGGTGTCAGTCAGGTGTCAGCCTCGCCTCGTGATGGGGTCAGTCTGGTGTCAGCCTCACATCATGATGGGGTCAGTCTGGTGTCAGTCTCGCCTCGTGATGGGGTCAGTCTGGTGTCAGTCTCGCTTCGTGATGGGGTCAGTCTGGTATCAGCCTCGCCCCGTGATGGAGTCAGTCTGGTGTCAGCCTCGCCTCGTGATGGGGTCAGTCTGGTGTCAGTCTCGCCTCTTGATGGGGTCAGTCTGGTGTCAGTCTCGCCTCGTGATGGGGTCAGTCTGGTGTCAGCCTCACATCATGATGGTGTCAGTCTCGTGTCAGCCTTGCCTCGTGATGGTGTCAGTCTGGTGTTAGCCTCGCCTCGTGATGGGGTCAGTCTGGTGTCAGCCTCGCCTCGTGATGGGGTCAGTCTGGTGTCAGCCTCGCCTCGTGATGGTGTCAGTCTGGTGTCAGCCTCGCCTAGTGATGGGGTCAGTCTGGTGTCAGCATCGCCTCGTGATGGTGTCAGTCTGGTGTCAGCCTCGCCTCGTGATGGTGTCAGCCTCACCTCGTGATGGGGTCAGTCTGGTGTCAGCCTCGCCTCGTGATGAGGTCAGTCTGGTGTCAGCCTCACATCATAATGGTGTCAGTCTGGTGTCAGCCTTGCCTCGTGATGGGGTCAGTCTGGTGTCAGCCTCACATCATGATGGTGTCAGTCTGGTGTCAGCCTCGCCTCGTGATGGGGTCAGTCTGGTGTCAGCCTCGCCTCGTGATGGGGTCAGTCTGGTGTCAGCCTCACCTCGTGATGGGGTCAGTCTAGTGTCAGTCTCGCCTCGTGACAGTGTCAGTCTGGTGTCAGTCTCGCCTCGTGATGGGGTCAGTCTGGTGTCAGCCTCACATCATGATGGTGTCAGTCTCGTGTCAGCCTTGCCTCGTGATTGTTTTTATTCTGGTGTTAGCCTCGCCTCGTGATGGGGTCAGTCTGGTGTCAGCCTCGCCTCGTGATGGGGTCAGTCTGGTGTCAGCCTCTCCTCGTGATGGGGTCAGTCTGGTGTCAGCCTCACCTCGTGATGGGGTCAGTCTAGTGTCAGTCTCGCCTCGTGACGGTGTCAGTCTGGTGTCAGTCTCGCCTCGTGATGGGGTCAGTCTGGTGTCAGCCTCGCCTCGTGATGAGGTCAGTCTGGTGTCAGCCTCACATCATAATGGTGTCAGTCTGGTGTCAGCCTCGCCTCGTGATGGGGTCAGTCTGGTGTCAGCCCCGCCTCGTGATGGGGTCAGTCTGGTGTCAGCCTCGCCTCGTAATGGGGTCAGTCTGGTGTCAGCCTCGCCTCGTGAGGGGGTCAGTCTGGTGTCAGTCTCGCCTCGTGATGGGGTCAGTCTGGTGTCAGCCTCGCCCCCTGATGGGGTCAGTCTGGTGTCAGCCTCACGTCGTGATGGGGTCAGTCTAGTGTCAGTCTCGCCTCGTGACGGTGTCAGTCTGGTGTCAGTCTCGCCTCGTGATGGGGTCAGTCTGGTGTCAGCCTCGCCTCGTGATGAGGTCAGTCTGGTGTCAGCCTCACATCATAATGGTGTCAGTCTGGTGTCAGCCTCGCCTCGTGATGGGGTCAGACTGGTGTCAGCCTCGCCTCGTGATGGGGTCAGTCTGGTGTCAGCCCCGCCTCGTGATGGGGTCAGTCTGGTGTCAGCCTCGCCTCGTAATAAGGTCAGTCTGGTGTCAGCCTCGCCTCGTGAGGGGGTCAGTCTGGTGTCAGTCTCGCCTCGTGATGGTGTCAGTCTGGTGTCAGTCTCGCATCGTGATGGGGTCAGTCTGGTGTCAGTCTCGCCTCGTGATGGGGTCAGTCTGGTGTCAGTCTCGCCTCGTGATGGGGTCAGTCTGGTGTCAGCCTCACATCATGATGGTGTCAGTCTGGTGTCAGCCACGCCTAGTGATGGGGTCAGTCTGGTGTCAGCCTCGCCTCGTGATGGTGTCAGTCTGGTGTCCGCCTCACCTCGTGATGGGGTCAGTCTGGTGTCAGCCTCGCCTCGTGATGAGGTCAGTCTGGTGTCAGCCTCACATCATGATGGTGTCAGTCTGGTGTCAGCCTCGCCTCGCGATGGGGTCAGTCTGGTGTCAGCCTCACATCATGATGGTGTCAGTCTGGTGTCAGCCTCACCTCATGATGGTGTCAGTCTGGTGTCAGCCTCGCCTCGCGATGGGGTCAGTCTGGTGTCAACCTCACATCATGATGGTGTCAGTCTGGTGTCAGCCTCGCCTCATGATGGGGTCAGTCTGGTGTCAGCCTCGCCTCGTGATGGGGTCAGTCTGGTGTCAGCCTCGCCTAGTGATGGGGTCAGTCTGGTGTCAGCCTCGCCTCGTGATGGGGTCAGTCTAGTGTCAGTCTCGCCTCGTGACGGTGTCAGTCTGGTGTCAGTCTCGCCTCGTGATGGGGTCAGTCTGGTGTCAGCATCGCCTCGTGATGGTGTCAGTCAGGTGTCAGCCTCGCTTCGTGATGGGGTCAGTCTGGTGTCAGTCTCGCTTCGTGATGGGGTCAGTCTGGTATCAGCCTCGCCCCGTGATGGAGTCAGTCTGGTGTCAGCCTCGCCTCGTGATGGGGTCAGTCTGGTGTCAGTCTCGCCTCGTGATGGGGTCAGTCTGGTGTCAGTCTCGCCTCGTGATGGGGTCAGTCTGGTGTCAGCCTCACATCATGATGGTGTCAGTCTCGTGTCAGCCTTGCCTCGTGATGGTGTCAGTCTGGTGTTAGCCTCGCCTCGTGATGGGGTCAGTCTGGTGTCAGCCTCGCCTCGTGATGGGGTCAGTCTGGTGTAAGCCTCGCCTCGTGATGGTGTCAGTCTGGTGTCAGCCTCGCCTAGTGATGGGGTCAGTCTGGTGTCAGCCTTACATCATGATGGTGTCAGTCTGGTGTCAGTCTCGCCACGTGATGGTGTCAGTCTGGTGTCAACCTCGCCTCGTGATGGGGTCAGTCTGGTGTCAGCCTCACATCATGATGGTGTCAGTCTGGTGTCAGCCTCGCCTCGTGATTGGGTCAGTCTGGTGTCAGCCTCGCCTCATGATGGGGTCAGTCTGGTTTCAGCCTCACATCGTGATGATGTCAGTCTGGTTTCGGCCTCGCCTCGTGATGGTGTCAGTCTGGTGTCAGCCTTGCCTCGTGATGGGGTCAGTCTGGTGTCAGCCACGCCTCGTGATGGGGTCAGTCTGGTTTCAGTCTCGCCTAGTGATGGGGTCAGTCTGGTGTCAGCCTCACATCATGATGGTGTCAGTCTGGTGTCAGCCTCGCCTCGTTATGGTGTCAGTCTGGTGTCAGTCTCGCCTCGTGATGGGGTCAGTCTGGTGTCAGTCTCGCCTCGTGATGGGGTCAGTCTGGTGTCAGCCTCACATCATGATGGTGTCAGTCTGGTGTCAGCCTCGCCTCATGATGGGGTCAGTCTGGTGTCAGCCTCGCCTCGTGATGTGGTCAGTCTGGTGTCATCCTCGCCTCGTGATGGGGTCAGTCTGGTGTCACCCTCACATCGTGATGCTGTCAGTCTGGTGTCAGTCTCGCCTCGTGATGGGGTCAGTCTGGTGTCAGCCTTGCCTCGTGATGGGGTCAGTCTGGTGTCAGCCTCGCCTCGTGATGGGGTCAGTCTGGTGTCAGCCTCACATCATGATGGTGTCAGTCTGGTGTCAGCCTCGCCTCGTGATGGGGTCAGTCTGGTGTCAGTCTCGCCAAGTGATGGGTTCAGTCTGGTGTCAGCCTCACATCATGATGGGGTCAGTCTGGTGTCAGCCTCGCCTCGTGATGGGATCAGTCTGGTGTCAGTCTCGCCTCGTGATGGGGTCAGTCTGGTGTCAGCCTCGCCTAGTGATGGGGTCAGTCTGGTGTCAGCAACGCCTTGTGATGGGGTCAGTCTGGTGTCAGTCTCGCTTCGTGATGGGGTCAGTCTGGTGTCAGCCTCACATCGTGATGGTGTCAGTCTGGTGTTAGCCTCGCCTCGTGATGGTGTCAGTCTGGTGTCAGCCTAGCCTCGTGATGGGGTCAGTCTGGTGTCAGCCTCGCCTCGTGATGGGATCAGTCTGGTGTCAGTCTCGCCTCGTGATGTTGTCAGTCTGGTGTCAGCCTCGCCTCGTGATGGGGTCAGTCTGGTGTCAGTCTCGCCTCGTGATGGGGTCAGTCTGGTGTCAGTCTCGCCTCGTGATTGTGTCAGTCTGGTGTCAGTCTCGCCTCGTGATGGGGTCAGTCTCGTGTTAGCCTCGCCTCGTGATGGGGTCAGTCTGGTGTCAGCCTAGCCTCGTGATGGGGTCAGTCTGGTGTCAGCCTCGCCTCGTGATGGGATCAGTCTGGTGTCAGTCTCGCCTCGTGATGGTGTCAGTCTGGTGTCAGCCTCGCCTCGTGATGGGGTCAGTCTGGTGTCAGTCTCGCTTCGTGATGGTGTCAGTCTGGTGTCAGTCTCGCCTCGTGATGGTGTCAGTCTGGTGTCAGCCTCGCCTCGTGATGGTGTCAGTCTGGTGTCAGCCTCACATCGTGATGGTGTCAGTCTGGTGTTAGCCTCGCCTCGTGATGGTGTCAGTCTGGTGTCAGCCTAGCCTCGTGATGGGGTCAGTCTGGTGTCAGCCTCGCCTCGTGATGGGATCAGTCTGGTGTCAGTCTCGCCTCGTGATGGTGTCAGTCTGGTGTCAGCCTCGCCTCGTGATGGGGTCAGTCTGATGTCAGTCTCGCTTCGTGATGGTGTCAGTCTGGTGTCAGTCTCGCCTCGTGATGGTGTCAGTCTGGTGTCAGCCTCGCCTCGTGATGGTGTCAGTCTGGTGTCAGCCACGCCTCGTGATGGGGTCAGTCTGGTGTCAGCCTCACATCGTGATGGTGTCAGTCTGGTGTCAGCCTCGCCTCGTGATGGTGTCAGTCTGGTGTCAGCCTCGCCTCGTGATGGGGTCAGTCTGGTGTCAGCCTCGCCTCGTGATGGGGTCAGTCTGTTGTCAGTCTCGCTTCGTGATGGGGTCAGTCTGGTGTCAGCCTCGCCTCGTGATGGGTCAGTCTGGTGTCAGCCTCGCCTCGTGATGGTGTCAGTCTGGTGTCAGCCACGCCTCGTGATGGGGTCAGTCTGGTGTCAGCCTCGCCTCGTGATGGGGTCAGTCTGGTGTCAGTCTCGCCTCGTGATTGGGTCAGTCTGGTGTCAGTCTCACTTCGTGATGGGGTCAGTCTGGTGTCAGCCTCGCCTCGTGATGGGGTCAGTCTGGTGTCAGTCTCGCTTCGTGATGGGGTCAGTCTGGTGTCAGCCTCGCCTCGTGATGGGTCAGTCTGGTGTCAGCCTCGCCTCGTGATGGGGTCAGTCTGGTGTCAGCCTCACATCGTGATGGTGTCAGTCTGGTGTCAGCCTCGCCTCGTGATGGGGTCAGTCTGGTGTCAGTCTCGCCTCGTGATGGGGTCAGTCTGGTGTCAGTCTCGCTTTGTGATGGTGTCAGTCTGGTGTCAGTCTCGCCTCGTGATGGTGTCAGTCTGGTGTCAGCCTCGCCTCGTGATGGTGTCAGTCTGGTGTCAGCCACGCCTCGTGATGGGGTCAGTCTGGTGTCAGCCTCACATCGTGATGGTGTCAGTCTGGTGTCAGCCTCGCCTCGTGATGGTGTCAGTCTGGTGTCAGCCTCGCCTCGTGATGGTGTCAGTCTGGTGTCAGCCACGCCTCGTGATGGGGTCAGTCTGGTGTCAGCCTCGCCTCGTGATGGGGTCAGTCTGGTGTCAGTCTCGCCTCGTGATGGGGTCAGTCTCGTGTCAGTCTCACTTCGTGATGGGGTCAGTCTGGTGTCAGCCTCGCCTCGTGATGGGGTCAGTCTGGTGTCAGTCTCGCTTCGTGATGGGGTCAGTCTGGTGTCAGCCTCGCCTCGTGATGGGTCAGTCTGGTGTCAGCCTCGCCTCGTGATGGGGTCAGTCTGGTGTCAGCCTCACATTGTGATGGTGTCAGTCTGGTGTCAGCCTCGCCTCGTGATGGGGTCAGTCTGGTGTCAGTCTCGCCTCGTGATGGGGTCAGTCTGGTGTCAATCTCGCTTTGTGATGGTGTCAGTCTGGTGTCAGTCTCGCCTCATGATGGTGTCAGTCTGGTGTCAGCCTCGCCTCGTGATGGTGTCAGTCTGGTGTCAGCCACGCCTCGTGATGGGGTCAGTCTGGTGTCAGCCTCACATCGTGATGGTGTCAGTCTGGTGTCAGCCTCGCCTCGTGATGGGGTCAGTCTGGTGTCAGCCTCACATCATGATGGTGTCAGTCTGGTGTCAGCCTCTCCTCATGATGGGGTCAGTCTGGTGTCAGCCTCGCCTCGTGATGGGGTCAGTCTGGTGTCAGCCTCACATCATGATGGTGTCAGTCTGGTGTCAGCCTCGCCTCGTGATGGTGTCAGTCTGGTGTCAGCCTCGCCTCATGATGGGGTCAGTCTGGTGTCAGCCTCGCCTAGTGATGGGTTCAGTCTGGTGTCAACCTCACATCATGAAGGGGTCAGTCTGGTGTCAGCCTCGCCTAGTGATGGGGGCAGTCTGGTGTCAGCCTCACATCATGATGGTGTCAGTCAGGTGTCAGTCTCGCCTCGTGATGGGGTCAGTCTGGTGTCAGTCTCGCCTCGTGATGGGGTCAGTCTGGTGTCAGCCTCGCCCCGTGATGGGGTCAGTCTGGTGTCAGCCTCACATCATCATGGGGTCAGTCTGGTGTCAGTCTCGCCTCGTGATGGGGTCAGTCTGGTGTCAGTCTCGCCTCGTGATGGGGTCAGTCTGGTGTCAGTCTCGCCTCGTGATGAGGTCAGTCTGGGTTCAGCCTCACATCATGATGGTGTCAGTCTGGTGTCAGCCTCGCCTCAGGATGGGGTCAGTCTGGTGTCAGCCTCACATCATGATGGTGTAAGTCTGGTGTCAGCCTCGCCTCATGATGGGGTCAGTCTGGAGTCAGCCTCGCCTCGTGATGGGGTCAGTCTGGTGTCAGCCTCACCTCGTGATGGGGTCAGTCTGGTGTCAGCCTCACATCATGATGGTGTCAGTCTGGTGTCAGCCTCACCTCGTGATGGGGTCAGTCCGGTGTCAGTCTCGCCTCGTGATGGGGTCAGTCTGATGTCAGCCTCACATCATGATGGTGTCAGTCTGGTGTCAGCCTCGCCTCGTGATGGTGTCAGTCTGGTGTCAGCCTCGCCTCGTGATGGGGTCAGTCTGGTGTCATCCTCGCCTAGTGATGGGGTCAGTCTGGTGTCAGCCTCGCCTCGTGATGGGGTCAGTCTGGTGTCAGCCTCGCCTCGTGAGGGGGTCAGTCTGGTGTCAGTCTCGCCTCGTGACGGTGTCAGTCTGGTGTCAGTCTCGCATCGTGATGGGGTCAGTCTGGTGTCAGTCTCGCCTCGTGATGGGGTCAGTCTGGTGTCAGCCTCACATCATGATGGTGTCAGTCTGGTGTCAGCCACGCCTAGTGATGGGGTCAGTCTGGTGTCAGCCTCGCCTCGTGATGGTGTCAGTCTGGTGTCAGCCTCACCTCGTGATGGGGTCAGTCTGGTGTCAGCCTCGCCTCGTGATGAGGACAGTCTGGTGTCAGCCTCACATCATGATGGTGTCAGTCTGGTGTCAGCCTCGCCTCATGATGGGGTCAGTCTGGTGTCAGCCTCGCCTCGTGATGGGGTCAGTCTGGTGTCAGCCTCGCCTAGTGATGGGGTCAGTCTGGTGTCAGCCTCGCCTCGTGATGGGGTCAGTCTAGTGTCAGTCTCGCCTCGTGACGGTGTCAGTCTGGTGTCAGTCTCACCTCGTGATGGGGTCAGTCTTTTGTCAGCCTCACATCATGATGGTGTCAGTCTGGTGTCAGCATCGCCTCGTGATGGTGTCAGTCAGGTGTCAGCCTCGCCTCGTGATGGGGTCAGTCTGGTGTCAGCCTCACATCATGATGGGGTCAGTCTGGTGTCAGTCTCGCCTCGTGATGGGGTCAGTCTGGTGTCAGTCTCGCTTCGTGATGGGGTCAGTCTGGTATCAGCCTCGCCCCGTGATGGAGTCAGTCTGGTGTCAGCCTCGCCTCGTGATGGGGTCAGTCTGGTGTCAGTCTCGCCTCTTGATGGGGTCAGTCTGGTGTCAGTCTCGCCTCGTGATGGGGTCAGTCTGGTGTCAGCCTCACATCATGATGGTGTCAGTCTCGTGTCAGCCTTGCCTCGTGATGGTGTCAGTCTGGTGTTAGCCTCGCCTCGTGATGGGGTCAGTCTGGTGTCAGCCTCGCCTCGTGATGGGGTCAGTCTGGTGTCAGCCTCGCCTCGTGATGGTGTCAGTCTGGTGTCAGCCTCGCCTAGTGATGGGGTCAGTCTGGTGTCAGCATCGCCTCGTGATGGTGTCAGTCTGGTGTCAGCCTCGCCTCGTGATGGTGTCAGCCTCACCTCGTGATGGGGTCAGTCTGGTGTCAGCCTCGCCTCGTGATGAGGTCAGTCTGGTGTCAGCCTCACATCATAATGGTGTCAGTCTGGTGTCAGCCTTGCCTCGTGATGGGGTCAGTCTGGTGTCAGCCTCACATCATGATGGTGTCAGTCTGGTGTCAGCCTCGCCTCGTGATGGGGTCAGTCTGGTGTCAGCCTCGCCTCGTGATGGGGTCAGTCTGGTGTCAGCCTCACCTCGTGATGGGGTCAGTCTAGTGTCAGTCTCGCCTCGTGACAGTGTCAGTCTGGTGTCAGTCTCGCCTCGTGATGGGGTCAGTCTGGTGTCAGCCTCACATCATGATGGTGTCAGTCTCGTGTCAGCCTTGCCTCGTGATTGTTTTTATTCTGGTGTTAGCCTCGCCTCGTGATGGGGTCAGTCTGGTGTCAGCCTCGCCTCGTGATGGGGTCAGTCTGGTGTCAGCCTCTCCTCGTGATGGGGTCAGTCTGGTGTCAGCCTCACCTCGTGATGGGGTCAGTCTAGTGTCAGTCTCGCCTCGTGACGGTGTCAGTCTGGTGTCAGTCTCGCCTCGTGATGGGGTCAGTCTGGTGTCAGCCTCGCCTCGTGATGAGGTCAGTCTGGTGTCAGCCTCACATCATAATGGTGTCAGTCTGGTGTCAGCCTCGCCTCGTGATGGGGTCAGTCTGGTGTCAGCCCCGCCTCGTGATGGGGTCAGTCTGGTGTCAGCCTCGCCTCGTAATGGGGTCAGTCTGGTGTCAGCCTCGCCTCGTGAGGGGGTCAGTCTGGTGTCAGTCTCGCCTCGTGATGGGGTCAGTCTGGTGTCAGCCTCGCCCCCTGATGGGGTCAGTCTGGTGTCAGCCTCACCTCGTGATGGGGTCAGTCTAGTGTCAGTCTCGCCTCGTGACGGTGTCAGTCTGGTGTCAGTCTCGCCTCGTGATGGGGTCAGTCTGGTGTCAGCCTCGCCTCGTGATGAGGTCAGTCTGGTGTCAGCCTCACATCATAATGGTGTCAGTCTGGTGTCAGCCTCGCCTCGTGATGGGGTCAGACTGGTGTCAGCCTCGCCTCGTGATGGGGTCAGTCTGGTGTCAGCCCCGCCTCGTGATGGGGTCAGTCTGGTGTCAGCCTCGCCTCGTAATAAGGTCAGTCTGGTGTCAGCCTCGCCTCGTGAGGGGGTCAGTCTGGTGTCAGTCTCGCCTCGTGATGGTGTCAGTCTGGTGTCAGTCTCGCATCGTGATGGGGTCAGTCTGGTGTCAGTCTCGCCTCGTGATGGGGTCAGTCTGGTGTCAGTCTCGCCTCGTGATGGGGTCAGTCTGGTGTCAGCCTCACATCATGATGGTGTCAGTCTGGTGTCAGCCACGCCTAGTGATGGGGTCAGTCTGGTGTCAGCCTCGCCTCGTGATGGTGTCAGTCTGGTGTCCGCCTCACCTCGTGATGGGGTCAGTCTGGTGTCAGCCTCGCCTCGTGATGAGGTCAGTCTGGTGTCAGCCTCACATCATGATGGTGTCAGTCTGGTGTCAGCCTCGCCTCGCGATGGGGTCAGTCTGGTGTCAGCCTCACATCATGATGGTGTCAGTCTGGTGTCAGCCTCACCTCATGATGGTGTCAGTCTGGTGTCAGCCTCGCCTCGCGATGGGGTCAGTCTGGTGTCAACCTCACATCATGATGGTGTCAGTCTGGTGTCAGCCTCGCCTCATGATGGGGTCAGTCTGGTGTCAGCCTCGCCTCGTGATGGGGTCAGTCTGGTGTCAGCCTCGCCTAGTGATGGGGTCAGTCTGGTGTCAGCCTCGCCTCGTGATGGGGTCAGTCTAGTGTCAGTCTCGCCTCGTGACGGTGTCAGTCTGGTGTCAGTCTCGCCTCGTGATGGGGTCAGTCTGGTGTCAGCATCGCCTCGTGATGGTGTCAGTCAGGTGTCAGCCTCGCTTCGTGATGGGGTCAGTCTGGTGTCAGTCTCGCTTCGTGATGGGGTCAGTCTGGTATCAGCCTCGCCCCGTGATGGAGTCAGTCTGGTGTCAGCCTCGCCTCGTGATGGGGTCAGTCTGGTGTCAGTCTCGCCTCGTGATGGGGTCAGTCTGGTGTCAGTCTCGCCTCGTGATGGGGTCAGTCTGGTGTCAGCCTCACATCATGATGGTGTCAGTCTCGTGTCAGCCTTGCCTCGTGATGGTGTCAGTCTGGTGTTAGCCTCGCCTCGTGATGGGGTCAGTCTGGTGTCAGCCTCGCCTCGTGATGGGGTCAGTCTGGTGTAAGCCTCGCCTCGTGATGGTGTCAGTCTGGTGTCAGCCTCGCCTAGTGATGGGGTCAGTCTGGTGTCAGCCTTACATCATGATGGTGTCAGTCTGGTGTCAGTCTCGCCACGTGATGGTGTCAGTCTGGTGTCAACCTCGCCTCGTGATGGGGTCAGTCTGGTGTCAGCCTCACATCATGATGGTGTCAGTCTGGTGTCAGCCTCGCCTCGTGATTGGGTCAGTCTGGTGTCAGCCTCGCCTCGTGATGGGGTCAGTCTGGTTTCAGCCTCACATCGTGATGATGTCAGTCTGGTTTCGGCCTCGCCTCGTGATGGTGTCAGTCTGGTGTCAGCCTTGCCTCGTGATGGGGTCAGTCTGGTGTCAGCCACGCCTCGTGATGGGGTCAGTCTGGTTTCAGTCTCGCCTAGTGATGGGGTCAGTCTGGTGTCAGCCTCACATCATGATGGTGTCAGTCTGGTGTCAGCCTCGCCTCGTTATGGTGTCAGTCTGGTGTCAGTCTCGCCTCGTGATGGGGTCAGTCTGGTGTCAGTCTCGCCTCGTGATGGGGTCAGTCTGGTGTCAGCCTCACATCATGATGGTGTCAGTCTGGTGTCAGCCTCGCCTCATGATGGGGTCAGTCTGGTGTCAGCCTCGCCTCGTGATGTGGTCAGTCTGGTGTCATCCTCGCCTCGTGATGGGATCAGTCTGGTGTCACCCTCACATCGTGATGCTGTCAGTCTGGTGTCAGTCTCGCCTCGTGATGGGGTCAGTCTGGTGTCAGCCTTGCCTCGTGATGGGGTCAGTCTGGTGTCAGCCTCGCCTCGTGATGGGGTCAGTCTGGTGTCAGCCTCACATCATGATGGTGTCAGTCTGGTGTCAGCCTCGCCTCGTGATGGGGTCAGTCTGGTGTCAGTCTCGCCAAGTGATGGGTTCAGTCTGGTGTCAGCCTCACATCATGATGGGGTCAGTCTGGTGTCAGCCTCGCCTCGTGATGGGATCAGTCTGGTGTCAGTCTCGCCTCGTGATGGGGTCAGTCTGGTGTCAGCCTCGCCTAGTGATGGGGTCAGTCTGGTGTCAGCAACGCCTTGTGATGGGGTCAGTCTGGTGTCAGTCTCGCTTCGTGATGGGGTCAGTCTGGTGTCAGCCTCACATCGTGATGGTGTCAGTCTGGTGTTAGCCTCGCCTCGTGATGGTGTCAGTCTGGTGTCAGCCTAGCCTCGTGATGGGGTCAGTCTGGTGTCAGCCTCGCCTCGTGATGGGATCAGTCTGGTGTCAGTCTCGCCTCGTGATGTTGTCAGTCTGGTGTCAGCCTCGCCTCGTGATGGGGTCAGTCTGGTGTCAGTCTCGCCTCGTGATGGGGTCAGTCTGGTGTCAGTCTCGCCTCGTGATTGTGTCAGTCTGGTGTCAGTCTCGCCTCGTGATGGGGTCAGTCTCGTGTTAGCCTCGCCTCGTGATGGGGTCAGTCTGGTGTCAGCCTAGCCTCGTGATGGGGTCAGTCTGGTGTCAGCCTCGCCTCGTGATGGGATCAGTCTGGTGTCAGTCTCGCCTCGTGATGGTGTCAGTCTGGTGTCAGCCTCGCCTCGTGATGGGGTCAGTCTGGTGTCAGTCTCGCTTCGTGATGGTGTCAGTCTGGTGTCAGTCTCGCCTCGTGATGGTGTCAGTCTGGTGTCAGCCTCGCCTCGTGATGGTGTCAGTCTGGTGTCAGCCTCACATCGTGATGGTGTCAGTCTGGTGTTAGCCTCGCCTCGTGATGGTGTCAGTCTGGTGTCAGCCTAGCCTCGTGATGGGGTCAGTCTGGTGTCAGCCTCGCCTCGTGATGGGATCAGTCTGGTGTCAGTCTCGCCTCGTGATGGTGTCAGTCTGGTGTCAGCCTCGCCTCGTGATGGGGTCAGTCTGATGTCAGTCTCGCTTCGTGATGGTGTCAGTCTGGTGTCAGTCTCGCCTCGTGATGGTGTCAGTCTGGTGTCAGCCTCGCCTCGTGATGGTGTCAGTCTGGTGTCAGCCACGCCTCGTGATGGGGTCAGTCTGGTGTCAGCCTCACATCGTGATGGTGTCAGTCTGGTGTCAGCCTCGCCTCGTGATGGTGTCAGTCTGGTGTCAGCCTCGCCTCGTGATGGGGTCAGTCTGGTGTCAGCCTCGCCTCGTGATGGGGTCAGTCTGTTGTCAGTCTCGCTTCGTGATGGGGTCAGTCTGGTGTCAGCCTCGCCTCGTGATGGGTCAGTCTGGTGTCAGCCTCGCCTCGTGATGGTGTCAGTCTGGTGTCAGCCACGCCTCGTGATGGGGTCAGTCTGGTGTCAGCCTCGCCTCGTGATGGGGTCAGTCTGGTGTCAGTCTCGCCTCGTGATTGGGTCAGTCTGGTGTCAGTCTCACTTCGTGATGGGGTCAGTCTGGTGTCAGCCTCGCCTCGTGATGGGGTCAGTCTGGTGTCAGTCTCGCTTCGTGATGGGGTCAGTCTGGTGTCAGCCTCGCCTCGTGATGGGTCAGTCTGGTGTCAGCCTCGCCTCGTGATGGGGTCAGTCTGGTGTCAGCCTCACATCGTGATGGTGTCAGTCTGGTGTCAGCCTCGCCTCGTGATGGGGTCAGTCTGGTGTCAGTCTCGCCTCGTGATGGGGTCAGTCTGGTGTCAGTCTCGCTTCGTGATGGTGTCAGTCTGGTGTCAGTCTCGCCTCGTGATGGTGTCAGTCTGGTGTCAGCCTCGCCTCGTGATGGTGTCAGTCTGGTGTCAGCCACGCCTCGTGATGGGGTCAGTCTGGTGTCAGCCTCACATCGTGATGGTGTCAGTCTGGTGTCAGCCTCGCCTCGTGATGGTGTCAGTCTGGTGTCAGCCTCGCCTCGTGATGGTGTCAGTCTGGTGTCAGCCACGCCTCGTGATGGGGTCAGTCTGGTGTCAGCCTCGCCTCGTGATGGGGTCAGTCTGGTGTCAGTCTCGCCTCGTGATGGGGTCAGTCTCGTGTCAGTCTCACTTCGTGATGGGGTCAGTCTGGTGTCAGCCTCGCCTCGTGATGGGGTCAGTCTGGTGTCAGTCTCGCTTCGTGATGGGGTCAGTCTGGTGTCAGCCTCGCCTCGTGATGGGTCAGTCTGGTGTCAGCCTCGCCTCGTGATGGGGTCAGTCTGGTGTCAGCCTCACATTGTGATGGTGTCAGTCTGGTGTCAGCCTCGCCTCGTGATGGGGTCAGTCTGGTGTCAGTCTCGCCTCGTGATGGGGTCAGTCTGGTGTCAATCTCGCTTTGTGATGGTGTCAGTCTGGTGTCAGTCTCGCCTCATGATGGTGTCAGTCTGGTGTCAGCCTCGCCTCGTGATGGTGTCAGTCTGGTGTCAGCCACGCCTCGTGATGGGGTCAGTCTGGTGTCAGCCTCACATCGTGATGGTGTCAGTCTGGTGTCAGCCTCGCCTCGTGATGGTGTCAGTCTGGTGTCAGCCTCGCCTCGTGATGGGGTCAGTCTGGTGTCAGCCTCGCCTCGTGATGGGGTCAGTCTGGTGTCAGTCTCGCTTCGTGATGGGGTCAGTCTGGTGTCAGCCTCGCCTCGTGATGGGTCAGTCTGGTGTCATCCTCGCCTCTTGATGGGGTCAGTCTGGTGTCAGCCTCACATAGTGATGGTGTCAGTCTGGTGTCAGCCTCGCCTCGTGATGGGGTCAGTCTGGTGTCAGTCTCGCCTCGTGATGGGGTCAGTCTGGTGTCAGTCTCGCCTCGTGATGGGGTCAGTCTGGTGTCAGTCTCGCCTCGTGATGGGGTCAGTCTGGTTTCAGCCTCACATCGTGATGATGTCAGTCTGGTTTCGGCCTCGCCTCGTGATGGTGTCAGTCTGGTGTCAGCCTTGCCTCGTGATGGGGTCAGTCTGGTGTCAGCCTCGCCTCGTGATGGGGTCAGTCTGGTTTCAGTCTCGCCTAGTGATGGGGTCAGTCTGGTGTCAGCCTCACATCATGATGGTGTCAGTCTGGTGTCAGCCTCGCCTCGTTATGGTGTCAGTCTGGTGTCAGTCTCGCCTCGTGATGGGGTCAGTCTGGTGTCAGTCTCGCCTCGTGATGGTTTCAGTCTGGTGTCAGCCTCACATCATGATGGTGTCAGTCTGGTGTCAGCCTCGCCTCATGATGGGGTCAGTCTGGTGTCAGCCTCGCCTCGTGATGTGGTCAGTCTGGTGTCATCCTCGCCTCGTGATGGGGTCAGTCTGGTGTCACCCTCACATCGTGATGCTGTCAGTCTGGTGTCAGTCTCGCCTCGTGATGGGGTCAGTCTGGTGTCAGCCTTGCCTCGTGATGGGGTCAGTCTGGTGTCAGCCTCGCCTCGTGATGGGGTCAGTCTGGTGTCAGCCTCACATCATGATGGTGTCAGTCTGGTGTCAGCCTCGCCTCGTGATGGGGTCAGTCTGGTGTCAGTCTCGCCAAGTGATGGGTTCAGTCTGGTGTCAGCCTCACATCATGATGGTGTCAGTCTGGTGTCAGTCTCGCCTCGTGATGGGGTCAGTCTGGTGTCAGTCTCGCCTCGTGATGGTGTCAGTCTGGTGTCAGCCTAGCCTCGTGATGGGGTCAGTCTGGTGTCAGCCTCGCCTCGTGATGGGATCAGTCTGGTGTCAGTCTCGCCTCGTGATGGGGTCAGTCTGGTGTCAGCCTCGCCTAGTGATGGGGTCAGTCTGGTGTCAGCAACGCCTTGTGATGGGGTCAGTCTGGTGTCAGTCTCGCTTCGTGATGGGGTCAGTCTGGTGTCAGCCTCACATCGTGATGGTGTCAGTCTGGTGTTAGCCTCGCCTCGTGATGGTGTCAGTCTGGTGTCAGCCTAGCCTCGTGATGGGGTCAGTCTGGTGTCAGCCTCGCCTCGTGATGGGATCAGTCTGGTGTCAGTCTCGCCTCGTGATGTTGTCAGTCTGGTGTCAGCCTCGCCTCGTGATGGGGTCAGTCTGGTGTCAGTCTCGCCTCGTGATGGGGTCAGTCTGGTGTCAGTCTCGCCTCGTGATTGTGTCAGTCTGGTGTCAGTCTCGCCTCGTGATGGGGTCAGTCTCGTGTTAGCCTCGCCTCGTGATGGGGTCAGTCTGGTGTCAGCCTAGCCTCGTGATGGGGTCAGTCTGGTGTCAGCCTCGCCTCGTGATGGGATCAGTCTGGTGTCAGTCTCGCCTCGTGATGGTGTCAGTCTGGTGTCAGCCTCGCCTCGTGATGGGGTCAGTCTGGTGTCAGTCTCGCTTCGTGATGGTGTCAGTCTGGTGTCAGTCTCGCCTCGTGATGGTGTCAGTCTGGTGTCAGCCTCGCCTCGTGATGGTGTCAGTCTGGTGTCAGCCTCACATCGTGATGGTGTCAGTCTGGTGTTAGCCTCGCCTCGTGATGG
Organism: Staurois parvus; assembly: GCF_062004578.1. Lineage (NCBI taxonomy): Eukaryota > Metazoa > Chordata > Amphibia > Anura > Ranidae > Staurois > Staurois parvus. Next base: position 21,599 of record NW_028320035.1, on the reverse strand, counting down.
TGTCAGTCTGGTGTCAGCCTAGCCTCGTGATGGGGTCAGTCTGGTGTCAGCCTCGCCTCGTGATGGGATCAGTCTGGTGTCAGTCTCGCCTCGTGATGGTGTCAGTCTGGTGTCAGCCTCGCCTCGTGATGGGGTCAGTCTGATGTCAGTCTCGCTTCGTGATGGTGTCAGTCTGGTGTCAGTCTCGCCTCGTGATGGTGTCAGTCTGGTGTCAGCCTCGCCTCGTGATGGTGTCAGTCTGGTGTCAGCCACGCCTCGTGATGGGGTCAGTCTGGTGTCAGCCTCACATCGTGATGGTGTCAGTCTGGTGTCAGCCTCGCCTCGTGATGGGGTCAGTCTGGTGTCAGCCTCGCCTCGTGATGGGGTCAGTCTGGTGTCAGCCTCGCCTCGTGATGGGGTCAGTCTGTTGTCAGTCTCGCTTCGTGATGGGGTCAGTCTGGTGTCAGCCTCGCCTCGTGATGGGTCAGTCTGGTGTCAGCCTCGCCTCGTGATGGTGTCAGTCTGGTGTCAGCCACGCCTCGTGATGGGGTCAGTCTGGTGTCAGCCTCGCCTCGTGATGGGGTCAGTCTGGTGTCAGTCTCGCCTCGTGATTGGGTCAGTCTGGTGTCAGTCTCACTTCGTGATGGGGTCAGTCTGGTGTCAGCCTCGCCTCGTGATGGGGTCAGTCTGGTGTCAGTCTCGCTTCGTGATGGGGTCAGTCTGGTGTCAGCCTCGCCTCGTGATGGGTCAGTCTGGTGTCAGCCTCGCCTCGTGATGGGGTCAGTCTGGTGTCAGCCTCACATCGTGATGGTGTCAGTCTGGTGTCAGCCTCGCCTCGTGATGGGGTCAGTCTGGTGTCAGTCTCGCCTCGTGATGGGGTCAGTCTGGTGTCAGTCTCGCTTCGTGATGGTGTCAGTCTGGTGTCAGTCTCGCCTCGTGATGGTGTCAGTCTGGTGTCAGCCTCGCCTCGTGATGGTGTCAGTCTGGTGTCAGCCACGCCTCGTGATGGGGTCAGTCTGGTGTCAGCCTCACATCGTGATGGTGTCAGTCTGGTGTCAGCCTCGCCTCGTGATGGTGTCAGTCTGGTGTCAGCCTCGCCTCGTGATGGTGTCAGTCTGGTGTCAGCCACGCCTCGTGATGGGGTCAGTCTGGTGTCAGCCTCGCCTCGTGATGGGGTCAGTCTGGTGTCAGTCTCGCCTCGTGATGGGGTCAGTCTCGTGTCAGTCTCACTTCGTGATGGGGTCAGTCTGGTGTCAGCCTCGCCTTGTGATGGGGTCAGTCTGGTGTCAGTCTCGCTTCGTGATGGGGTCAGTCTGGTGTCAGCCTCGCCTCGTGATGGGTCAGTCTGGTGTCAGCCTCGCCTCGTGATGGGGTCAGTCTGGTGTCAGCCTCACATTGTGATGGTGTCAGTCTGGTGTCAGCCTCGCCTCGTGATGGGGTCAGTCTGGTGTCAGTCTCGCCTCGTGATGGGGTCAGTCTGGTGTCAATCTCGCTTCGTGATGGTGTCAGTCTGGTGTCAGTCTCGCCTCATGATGGTGTCAGTCTGGTGTCAGCCTCGCCTCGTGATGGTGTCAGTCTGGTGTCAGCCACGCCTCGTGATGGGGTCAGTCTGGTGTCAGCCTCACATCGTGATGGTGTCAGTCTGGTGTCAGCCTCGCCTCGTGATGGTGTCAGTCTGGTGTCAGCCTCGCCTCGTGATGGGGTCAGTCTGGTGTCAGCCTCGCCTCGTGATGGGGTCAGTCTGGTGTCAGTCTCGCTTCGTGATGGGGTCAGTCTGGTGTCAGCCTCGCCTCGTGATGGGTCAGTCTGGTGTCATCCTCGCCTCTTGATGGGGTCAGTCTGGTGTCAGCCTCACATAGTGATGGTGTCAGTCTGGTGTCAGCCTCGCCTCGTGATGGGGTCAGTCTGGTGTCAGTCTCGCCTCGTGATGGGGTCAGTCTGGTGTCAGTCTCGCCTCGTGATGGGGTCAGTCTGGTGTCAGTCTCGCCTCGTGATTGTGTCAGTCTGGTGTCAGTCTCGCCTCGTGATGGTGTCAGTCTGGTGTCAGCCTCGCCTCGTGATGGGGTCAGTCTGGTGTCAGTCTCGCCTCGTGATGGTGTCAGTCTGGTGTCAGCCACGCCTCGTGATGGGGTCAGTCTGGTGTCAGCCTCACATCGTGATGGTGTCAGTCTGGTGTCAGTCTCGCCTCGTGATGGTGTCAGTCTGGTGTCAGCCTCGCCTCGTGATTGTGTCAGTCTGGTGTCAGCCTCGCCTCGTGATGGTGTCAGTCTGGTGTCAGCCACGCCTCGTGATGGGGTCAGTCTGGTGTCAGCCTCACATCGTGATGGTGTCAGTCTGGTGTCAGCCTCGCCTCGTGATGGTGTCAGTCTGGTGTCAGCCTCGCCTCGTGATGGGGTCAGTCTGGTGTCAGCCTCGCCTCGTGATGGGGTCAGTCTGTTGTCAGTCTCGCTTCGTGATGGGGTCAGTCTGGTGTCAGCCTCGCCTCGTGATGGGTCAGTCTGGTGTCAGCCTCGCCTCGTGATGGTGTCAGTCTGGTGTCAGCCACGCCTCGTGATGGGGTCAGTCTGGTGTCAGCCTCGCCTCGTGATGGGGTCAGTCTGGTGTCAGTCTCGCCTCGTGATGGGGTCAGTCTGGTGTCAGTCTCACTTCGTGATGGGGTCAGTCTGGTGTCAGCCTCGCCTCGTGATGGGGTCAGTCTGGTGTCAGTCTCGCTTCGTGATGGGGTCAGTCTGGTGTCAGCCTCGCCTCGTGATGGGTCAGTCTGGTGTCAGCCTCGCCTCGTGATGGGGTCAGTCTGGTGTCAGCCTCACATCGTGATGGTGTCAGTCTGGTGTCAGCCTCGCCTCGTGATGGGGTCAGTCTGGTGTCAGTCTCGCCTCGTGATGGGGTCAGTCTGGTGTCAGTCTCGCTTCGTGATGGTGTCAGTCTGGTGTCAGTCTCGCCTCGTGATGGTGTCAGTCTGGTGTCAGCCTCGCCTCGTGATGGTGTCAGTCTGGTGTCAGCCACGCCTCGTGATGGGGTCAGTCTGGTGTCAGCCTCACATCGTGATGGTGTCAGTCTGGTGTCAGCCTCGCCTCGTGATGGTGTCAGTCTGGTGTCAGCCTCGCCTCGTGATGGTGTCAGTCTGGTGTCAGCCACGCCTCGTGATGGGGTCAGTCTGGTGTCAGCCTCGCCTCGTGATGGGGTCAGTCTGGTGTCAGTCTCGCCTCGTGATGGGGTCAGTCTCGTGTCAGTCTCACTTCGTGATGGGGTCAGTCTGGTGTCAGCCTCGCCTCGTGATGGGGTCAGTCTGGTGTCAGTCTCGCTTCGTGATGGGGTCAGTCTGGTGTCAGCCTCGCCTCGTGATGGGTCAGTCTGGTGTCAGCCTCGCCTCGTGATGGGGTCAGTCTGGTGTCAGCCTCACATTGTGATGGTGTCAGTCTGGTGTCAGCCTCGCCTCGTGATGGGGTCAGTCTGGTGTCAGTCTCGCCTCGTGATGGGGTCAGTCTGGTGTCAGTCTCGCTTCGTGATGGTGTCAGTCTGGTGTCAGTCTCGCCTCATGATGGTGTCAGTCTGGTGTCAGCCTCGCCTCGTGATGGTGTCAGTCTGGTGTCAGCCACGCCTCGTGATGGGGTCAGTCTGGTGTCAGCCTCACATCGTGATGGTGTCAGTCTGGTGTCAGCCTCGCCTCGTGATGGTGTCAGTCTGGTGTCAGCCTCGCCTCGTGATGGGGTCAGTCTGGTGTCAGCCTCGCCTCGTGATGGGGTCAGTCTGGTGTCAGTCTCGCTTCGTGATGGGGTCAGTCTGGTGTCAGCCTCGCCTCGTGATGGGTCAGTCTGGTGTCAGCCTCGCCTCGTGATGGGGTCAGTCTGGTGTCAGCCTCACATCGTGATGGTGTCAGTCTGGTGTCAGCCTCGCCTCGTGATGGGGTCAGTCTGGTGTCAGTCTCGCCTCGTGATGGGGTCAGTCTGGTGTCAGTCTCGCCTCGTGATGGGGTCTGTCTGGTGTCAGTCTCGCCTCGTGATTGTGTCAGTCTGGTGTCAGTCTCGCCTCGTGATGGGGTCAGTCTTGTGTTAGCCTCGCCTCGTGATGGGGTCAGTCTGGTGTCAGCCTCGCCTCGTGATGGGGTCAGTCTGGTGTCAGTCTCGCTTCGTGATTGTCTTGGAAATTCGCTTTAACGAATTTCTCCTTACCGTGAGTACTCGCAGTTGGATGCGCAGAAATCCCCCATAAAGCTGTGCGAATCTCGCTTACCACGACTGCAGCTAAACTACACGATTCCTGTCCATCCAAATACTTTGGTTCTGTTGAAATGTGGGTGATTGGAGCTCCGTTACCCTAGAATGATCACACGACACTCTAAGGCTGGTTGCAATCCACATAAGGGCCGGCTTCAGGCTCAGCTCTCTGTTTTATTAAAAATACACACATGCCCCCCACATGAATAAAGTCAATCCCCTCCCACCGAACAATGCAATGGGGAGTACCTATACAGAGGATGTACATTCCATTTGGAGCATAGCCTTTGCTATTATCTATCACTGGTCCTCCCTCATGAGTCTTCTGAGGTCAGCAGACTTCCTCCCCTTCCCCCCTATGAGCCATCTGAGGTCATATTTCCTGTCCTACTAGCTTCTATTGGTATGTAAATTCTCTGCACAAGCATCTCCTAAAAATACCAGTCTGTACCTGGATGGGCCCGGTACGATCTTTATTAAAACACATCCATCCAAGATACAGTTCAGATTAGTAATGGGTTGTAAGATATGCATAAGCCTACACGTGGAGTTCACACCGCTTGCGCATTGCGTTATGAAGCCCACGTGGTACTATGCTGCTGATATGTGGATACAGGCCCACGGTCTACTGACAGCAGCATTCGCATGGAATGCCGTGGTGGTATACACGCCGGTCTATAAGCGCAGATCTGCCATCTCATCCATTACCAAGCTGAGTACTGTAATACATACATTGTACATGCGCATGGCCCAATTGCAGCCTTCAGAGCTTTAATTAAGCCACACGAGAGACATATGAATAACACGAATATATGACACATTTAAAGTTCGACCAACAATACAAAATTTCCATGACATTCCCTCCTGTTTTATCATATTCTCCTCGTGTCCCTTCTTGATCTTCTTCAGCTTGATGGGTGTAGTCTCAAACTTCAAAGAGTTCCTGTAGTTGTCCCTGAGAATAAAAGCTCCACGGGGTACCTGAAACAACAAGACCCGACGCAGACTCGACGCAAACAGGCTTGATTGAAGCGATGATCCTCAAGAGCGTTGGAACCTTCACTACAGGAAGGCTCTTGCAAAAACCACAAACAGACTTGTGGTATGAATAAAGCTTGTGATCCCACGGTGGTCTGGGGAGATCCAGCAACAGATTCTCAAATTGCCCCTGCAGACAGGGCCACACAAGGCTGGTCTCAACCCAGACGGTTTTCCAAATCGCAGACACAAACCATGATGAGGCCTGAAGCTTGCTTGAAGGTCTTGGAGAATGTGGTCTTCAGAGAGATAAATTAGAGGGAAGCCAGGACGTAATCTGTAGAGAAGGTGGTTGGTTGGTGAGGTCTTCCTCCGATCAGTGGTTGGAGTGGGATCCCCGGAGCGGGCATGGAGATGTGGTCGTCTGCCCGAGCTTGGCTTACACGGTCGATAAGGCAACAGGAACATCTCACCGCGGCATATAAAAGGCAGATGAAAAAGAGAAGCATCAGGACATACACTCCCACTTCCTTCAACCAAGATCCGATGGAGAACAGGAAATCTCCCAATCCTCCCAAACCCTTGAACGGATTCCAACCCTCACTAGCTATAGCTCTAGCTTTTCCCTGTAGTTCACTAACTTTGTCCATATGGGCCTGGACCTTGTCATCGGTGTCTTCTATCCAAGTACAACAATCCTCTCCGATGAACTCACAGAACCCCCCTTTGGCGGCTAAAAGATAATCAAGGGCCATCTTCTCCTGAAGCACTAAAATTCCCATCTGCCGTTGTTCTTGGGCAATTTCTCTGACAGCCTCTACGGTCTCGTTAAACATACTATCCACGATGACAGAAAAATTGTTCAGGCACTTCATAAGTTCTATTCCCCATCCTGTCCATGAGGGGAACCAAGCCCATGCCTGGTCGCCCTCAGAGAACAGCTCTCTGCGAACTCTCCCTGCCATCCTTACCTTCTTGTGGACCATCAACTCTTCATGATCCATCACTACATAGGATGCGGGGACTAGCTTTATGAGGGCACACGAACCTTTCGCGTTCTGGGGAAATGTTCTATAGGCTGCCGAACCACACAGAAAATAGTATGGACCTGTCAGAGCAGAACAGGAGGAGTTCCTCGTTCGGCCTCTGGCACTGAGCAACAGTTGCACAGACTGGGGGATTGCTCCCTCAGTCTGCACATCACATCCGTCCTTCCAACACACGTGGTCTGGTCGGTCAGTGTGGTTACTCAGAAGGGAAGTCTGGTTAGTCAGATTGACAGTTATATCTCCCTCACAGGTGGTAGTCCCAACAAACTTGTTACCTGTGCCAAAGCTGATGTTAAAGCACACCTGAGGGCTGCCTAGCTGCCCAGTTACCCATAATGGACTGGTGAGGGCCCTACAAGAGCTAGAGCTAATATTGGTGCTGAAACTGATGTTACCTGCTAAAAATGTGTCATTAAGTTCTACCGACAAATGTCTACGTGGGGGCTGACCAGGGGTCCCTTGCTTTTTCATGCCGACGCGGATGTCATATAGGGCATGAACAGCGGCCATTGCGGACATGTGATGACTGGGTGGGGGCTTTGAGCATACCCAACAGTTGGTTTTGTTGGCGGTTCTGGCTAAACGCAGGTGCATTTTAAATAAAAGGTTGGGGTATCTGCCGTCTTTTCCTCCGTTCACACACATGTAAGACATACAAACAAAAAGAAAAAGGAAAATGACACCCCTCATTCTCTGGTGTAGCTGAAAAGCTTCTTGCAGTGGCTTGCGTGCACCCAGTTGTCTCGTCCCTCGAGTTTGAGTGAGGTAGGTGTCGTCAGCTGGACTTGGTATGGTCCGGTGAACCGTGGCTCGAGTCCGGTTCTTTGATGTTTCTTTAGGACGACCCAATCACCTGGCTCAATAGAAAGAACACCTGTTATTGTATTTGGATCGGGGAGCGATTCGCGAACCCGATGGTGTATCTTCTGCAGCTCCCGTTGCAGAGATTGCACATAACCTGTAAGCTGTGAATGCAAAGACGACAACTGTTGAGGAAAGTACAACCCTGTTTTGGGAGGTCCCCCAAACAACACCTCGTAGGGTGACAGCCCATGTGGTTGCCGAGGGGCATTCCGGATGGAATAGGGGGCAATGGGGAGACACTCAGGCCAAGGTTTTTGGGTATCGGAAGACGTTCAACCTTACCGCTACTCTCGGGGTGATATGGGGTGTGTCGCCGCTGACTCCAGTTCCACCAAAGAAATGCAGTCGTGTCCTTTGGAAGAGAGGTTAGTAGTGGACAAAGAAGACATGTTAGCAGAAGAGGTGTTAGTATTGTTAGTAGTGTTGCAAAATTCAGCACTGTCATTGCTGTCCTCCCCCCCCTTCTCATCTTCCGACACAGGAAGAAGAGAAGCTGGGTTAAGAATAGTGCATCGTTTGATAGTGAGGTTAGTAGGGGTTAGGAGGGTTTTCCCCTGAGAGGGGTACCTTGCCTTGGATGTCCTGTTTTCGCAGGACCGTTCTTGCTGCACCGGTGTCAGTGAGGCAAGGGAGGGGATATTTTAATTCCTCTAGAAAAAGATGGATCTGGGCCGACACCGATTTGTCAACTTCCTATGAGAATTCATAGGAGTTACTTACCATGGTGGTCATAGGGGCGGAGGACTCATCAGGAATGAACTGCCACCGACCTTTAGGTAATTGGGGACAGCTCCTCCTCATGTGCCCCGTTTGGTGGCACTGGAAGCACCTGGGTGGGGGCCTATCCTTCCTGTGACCCAGATCCCTTGGTTTTTCGTGTGGGGTCTGGGACATAAGAACTTTGGCCTTGTCTTGTTTTCTTCTATCCATTTCCCTCTCTATTGCCGCAAGAGTGGAAAGGATAGCAGGGATAGACATCTCATTATATTCGGGTCGGGCCAGAACCAGCCTTTCCCGAATTTTAGTATCGATGCCTTCCAAAAATTTGGCCCGCAACAGAATGTGCGTCGCGGTCACCTTTACCCCTTCAGTTGGAGCATCAGGTCCAACTTCCAGATCCGCATCCAGTGCCGTCTGCTTGAGACGGCGCCAGAAGCAGGCGCTTTCCTCATTAGGACCCTGGGTGAGCTTCATCATGTCCGTAGTAGAGGTAGCACCAAACATTTCTGGAAGCTTTGCCTTTAGCTGTGTACAGAACTCTTTGCCCCCTGAAATCATCTCCTCATGCGTGGTTATAGAGCACCCTGCAATCACTGTACTGGCCACTTCCATGCCCACCTTTGCCCGTAGGATCTGTGCACAATCTGACCCGCTCATACCATAGCTGAACTGGTTTTGTCCAAACATTCGAGCAAATCCTCTCGGATTGACTTGATAGTCCGGGAGCTCAGCCAGAATAGTGCGGATCTCTGCCGGGGTGAAGGGGACATGCCAAACTACCCGTTCCCCTAAAGTCCGTTCCCCCCGTGCATTGGGAGGACCTTCAAATTGCTGCACCCTGACTGGATAGGCCTCGGTCCGGGAAGAGTGCAAGGGCTGACCCAGCTTCATCGGTGGGCTTAGATTAACCACCTCGCTTACTGCACCTTCAGGTTTGAGGTCCCTCAGATCAGGGTATAGCTGGGGGGCAGGGGTCTGATCAGTGGTTCGTAGCGCTTTGATGCAATCCGCCCTGTTTCTTAACCGGTTGTCTGCAAATCGGTTGTTGAGAAGGCTTCGTAGTTGGAAACAGAAGGAGCTGGGGTGAAGCAGGGAGAGGTAGAGGCAGAGGCTGAGGCATAGATACAGAAGACACAGAAGGTACATCAAGAGTGACGTCACTAACAGAAGAGACAGGTGCAGTTATACTTATCTCAGCCACTGTTGGTTGTTGGGGAACCCCAGCAGACCCTGATCCTGCCTGCCTTAGTAGAGTCAGCCCTGAAAGAGCTTCCTCCACCTCTGACACCGGATCTTCCTGTTTTATTCCCTCTGGAGGCCAGGTATACATCACCTGGTTCTTCCGGACAGACACCAGTTTATGTATGCCCTGCTTCCCTAATCGGATTGACCTGTGAAGCCATAGCTGTGCGATCTCTAGTTCTGACGCCTGCATCCGTGGTTCAAATTCAGAGATGAATTTTTCCCACCTCCATGCGTCAAATGTACCTTCCCTGGGAATTTCCCATCTGGTACCCTTCGACCATTTATTCCACCTTTTGAGGGGTTCTGTAGACTTCCCCCCCAAACTCACCTTCATCAGTTGTGCAGCTGTCCTTACCCTGAAGAGGGCTGCTTCCCCCTCTCTCTTCATGGACTGACTACTGCCCATCGTGACTAGTCACTGGTATATATCCCGCGTCCGGGTACCTGTTTACCCCCTGGAGCACTCGGTGGGATCCTACCGAGAGGCCTGATTCCACCACTTTCCCAGCACAGCGTAATTTATGTGATACTTATCGATCACCCGAAGCGCATCAAGTGGCGGTCAGACTGAGAGCACACCTCCCACTCCCACAGCGCAATTTATGTGATCCCGACCACCCGAAGTGTTTGTGGTAACCAGGCTAATACTTCCCTGGACCGCCCACTCGCACAGCGTAATTTATGTGGTTCTCATCACCCACTGTGTTTGGCAGGCCACACCGCACAATGATGAAAGTGGCTTTTCTCTCCCTGCACACAGTAGCTAACACAAGTCAAAAAAAAAAGAGGGGTTCATGGATGTTACTTAGGGGTCACTGGTTGGCCGGAAACCTGCTAACTGACCTTTAGGAAATTTGTGTAAAGAAAAAACTTTCCTAATACACACAGAAAAAAACCCTTTTCAACCTGAAAAACTGTTAAAAAGGACAAAGTGGATCCTTATGAAAAACACGGGACGTTTCACAGTAAAACAATTACACAGAGGTAAACCGAAAAACTGCGCCAAAAGTAACCTTGTTGCTGACGCAAAAATCACTCATACCAGCACCGCTAAACGATCTGCGCTACACACGCAATCTTCACTGCAACCACCTAAAACCGTTTACACAAAAAGTCTGCTGGACGTGAAACACGCGACACAGCAGCTTAAAACAAACCCGCTTTACAATAAGGAACTACTTTTAACAGGAAAAACACAAGAAAAACATAATCACTATACAAGAAATCTATGTGCAAAAACCCAGACTACACCGCGCTCATTAAATGTGGAACACGTGAAGGGAAAACTCGCTTAACACACTTTAAATTGGCTGGCAATACGCAAATTTAAAGCTAAAAGCAAACAAATGAAACTGTAAAAAATTTGGATTAAAAACACAATATGGGTCAAATGCATATAGAAAACTGCATACACATTGCATAGAGATTACTGCACATATGGTAGTCAACAAAATGGCCACCAACAGGGAAAGCACATGGTAGCCAACAAAATGGCCACCAACAGGGAAAGCACATGGTCATTACTAGAATGACCCCCCACAGGGAAGCACATGGTAACACTAGAATGGCCCCCCACAGGGAAGCACACGGCAGACTCTAGCCTCAAAATTGCCTCTAACCCCTTACATAAAACAGACTTTTGGACAGAACATACACTGAACAATTACACAACAATATGAAGCACACATACAACACAATTTGGGCACAATCACAGAACGGACATAAAACACCAACATATCACACTAACATGCACATGTAACAGAAAGGACCCCCTGCTGCATGCTTGCTGGGAGCAGTAGTACCACAAAACATTGTACAGATTACATACACACAGAGATATTACAACAGTTAACAATTAACCTAAGCCTTTCAGCACTGTAATAATTACCTCACGTGGAGGGGGGTAAAGCAATTACCACAGTACCTACAGCCCACAAATACTTACCTAACACTATGCAACAACTTTTACCCACTAAAACATATACCCGTTTAATTTTTGGTTGGAAGATTTTTAAACTTGACCAAATCCAGCCAACCAAACCCACCCCTCTGCTGCTCTCCGCAGAGACAAACCCTTGTCTTTCACCCACAAATCAAGAGTTTAGGACAAAAAACAAGGTCCTTGTTAAGCGGTATTTCTTGTTAGCTAACAGAGAGCGAAATCAGCCACACGAACACGCAAAAAGCGATCCTCTTAATGGCAGAGAGACCTGAAATGTGCCGGCATACTTTTTGCTAGTTCATGATAGCCCATTCCCCCCTCGTTCTTTGTTAGCTATGCAATAATACGCGTTAGTATCCACCAGGCTCGCCAAACTGTCTTGGAAATTCGCTTTAACGAATTTCTCCTTACCGTGAGTACTCGCAGTTGGATGCGCAGAAATCCCCCATAAAGCTGTGCGAATCTCGCTTACCACGACTGCAGCTAAACTACACGATTCCTGCCCATCCAAATACTTTGGTTCTGTTGAAATGTGGGTGATTGGAGCTCCGTTACCCTAGAATGATCACACGACACTCTAAGGCTGGTTGCAATCCACATAAGGGCCGGCTTCAGGCTCAGCTCTCTGTTTTATTAAAAATACACACATGCCCCCCACATGAATAAAGTCAATCCCCTCCCACCGAACAATGCAATGGGGAGTACCTATACAGAGGATGTACATTCCAATTGGAGCATAGCCTTTGCTATTATCTATCACTGGTCCTCCCCCATGAGTCTTCTGAGGTCAGCAGACTTCCTCCCCTTCCCCCCTATGAGCCATCTGAGGTCATATTTCCTGTCCTACTAGCTTCTATTGGTATGTAAATTCTCTGCACAAGCATCTCCTAAAAATACCAGTCTGTACCTGGATGGGCCCGGTACGATCTTTATTAAAACACATCCATCCAAGATACAGTTCAGATTAGTAATGGGTTAAAAGATATGCATAAGCCTACACGTGGAGTTCACACCGCTTGCGCATTGCGTTATGAAGCCCACGTGGTACTATGCTGCTGATATGTGGATACAGGCCCACGGTCTACTGACAGCAGCATTCTCATGGAATGCCGTGGTGGTATACACGCCGGTCTATAAGCGCAGATCTGCCATCTCATCCATTACCAAGCTGAGTACTGTAATACATACATTGTACATGCGCATGGCCCAATTGCAGCCTTCAGAGCTTTAATTAAGCCACACGAGAGACATATGAATAACACGAATATATGACACATTTAAAGTTCGACCAACAATACAAAATTTCCATGACAGTGATGGGGTTAGTCTGGTGTCAGTCTCGCCTCGTGATAGGGTCAGTGTGGTGTCAGTCTCGCCTCGTGATGGGGTCAGTCTGGTGTCAGCCTAGCCTCGTGATGGGGTCAGTCTGGTGTCAGTCTCTCTTCGTGAAAGGGTCAGTCTGGTGTCAGTCTCGCCTCGTGATGGGGTCAGTGTGGTGTCAGTCTCGCCTCGTGATGGGGTCAGTCTGGTGTCAGCCTCGCCTCGTGATGGGGTCAGCCTGGTGTCAGCCTCGCCTCGTGATGGGGTCAGTCTGGTGTCAGTCTCGCCTAGTGATGGGGTCAGTCTGGTGTCAGTCTCGCCTCGTGATGGTGTCAGTCTGGTGTCAGCCTCGCCTCGTGATGGGGTCAGTCTGGTGTCAGTCTCGCCTAGTGATGGGGTCAGTCTGGTGTCAGCCTCACATCATGATGGTGTCAGTCTGGTGTCAGCCTCGCCTCGTGATGGGGTCAGTCTCGTGTCAGCCTCGCCTCGTGATGGGGTCAGTCTGGTGTCAGCCTCGCCTCGTGATGGGTTCAGTCTGGTGTCAGCCTCACATCATGATGGGGTCAGTCTGGTGTCAGCCTCGCCCCGTGATGGGGTCAGTCTGGTGTCAGCCTCGCCTCATGATGGGGTCAGTATGGTGTCAGCCTCGCCTCGTGATGGGGTCTGTCTGGTGTCAGCTTCGCCTCGTGATGGGGTCAGTCTGGTGTCAGTCTCACCTCGTGATGGTGTAAGTCTGGTGTCAGCCTCGCCTCGTGATGGGGTCAGTCTGGTGTCAGCATTGGCTAGTGATGGGGTCAGTCTGGTGTCAGCCTCGCCTCGTGATGGTGTCAGTCTGGTGTCAGCCTCGGTAGTGATGGGGTCAGTCTGGTGTCAGCCTCTCCTCGTGATGGGGTCAGTCTGGTGTCAGTCTCGCCTCGTGATGGGGTCAGTCTGGTGTCAGCCTCGTCCCGTGATGGGGTCAGTCTGGTGTCAGCCTCGCCTCGTGATTTGGTCAGTCTGGTGTCAGTCTCGCCTCGTGATGGGGTCAGTCTGGTGTCAGCCTCTCCTCGTGATGGGGTCAGTCTGGTGTCAGTCTTGCCTAGTGATGGGGTCAGTCTGGTGTCAGTCTCGCCTCGTGATGGTGTCAGTCTGCTGTCAGCCTCGCCTCGTGATGGGGTCAGTCTGGTGTCAGTCTCGCCTAGTGATGGGGTCAGTCTGGTGTCAGCCTCACATCATGATGGTGTCAGTCTGGTGTCAGCCTCGCCTCGTGATGGGGTCAGTCTCGTGTCAGCCTCGCCTCGTGATGGGGTCAGTCTGGTGTCAGCCTCGCCTCGTGATGGGTTCAGTCTGGTGTCAGCCTCACATCATGATGGGGTCAGTCTGGTGTCAGCCTCGCCCCGTGATGGGGTCAGTCTGGTGTCAGCCTCGCCTCATGATGGGGTCAGTATGGTGTCAGCCTCGCCTCGTGATGGGGTCTGTCTGGTGTCAGCTTCGCCTCGTGATGGGGTCAGTCTGGTGTCAGTCTCACCTCGTGATGGTGTAAGTCTGGTGTCAGCCTCGCCTCGTGATGGGGTCAGTCTGGTGTCAGCATTGGCTAGTGATGGGGTCAGTCTGGTGTCAGCCTCGCCTCGTGATGGTGTCAGTCTGGTGTCAGCCTCGGTAGTGATGGGGTCAGTCTGGTGTCAGCCTCTCCTCGTGATGGGGTCAGTCTGGTGTCAGCCTCGTCCCGTGATGGGGTCAGTCTGGTGTCAGCCTCGCCTCGTGATTTGGTCAGTCTGGTGTCAGTCTCGCCTCGTGATGGGGTCAGTCTGGTGTCAGCCTCTCCTCGTGATGGGGTCAGTCTGGTGTCAGTCTTGCCTAGTGATGGGGTCAGTCTGGTGTCAGTCTCGCCTCGTGATGGTGTCAGTCTGCTGTCAGCCTCGCCTCGTGATGGGGTCAGTCTGGTGTCAGTCTCGCCTAGTGATGGGGTCAGTCTGGTGTCAGCCTCACATCATGATGGTGTCAGTCTGGTGTCAGCCTCGCCTCGTGATGGGGTCAGTCTGGTGTCAGCCTCGCCTCATGATGGGGTCAGTCTGGTGTCAGCCTCGCCTCGTGATGGGGTCAGTCTGGTGTCAGCCTCGCCTCGTGATGGGGTCAGTCTGGTGTCAGTCTCGCTTCGTGATCGGGTCAGTCTGGTGTCAGTCTCGCCTCGTGATGGGGTCAGTCTGGTGTCAGACTCGCCTCGTGATGGGGTCAGTCTGGTGTCAGCCTCGCCTCATGATGGGGTCAGTCTGGTGTCAGCCGCGCCTCGTGATGGGGTCAGTCTGGTGTCAGCCTCGTCCCGTGATGGGATCAGTCTGGTGTCAGCCTCGCCTCGTGATGGGGTCAGTCTGGTGTCAGCCTCACCTCGTGATGGGGTCAGTCTGGTGTCAGCCTCACATCATGATGGTGTCAGTCTGGTGTCAGTCTCGCTTCGTGATGGTGTCAGTCTGGTGTCAGCCTCGCCTCGTGATGATGTCAGTCTGGTGTCAGCCACGCCTCGTGATGGGGTCAGTCTGGTGTCAGCCTCACATCATGATGGTGTCAGTCTGCTGTCAGCCTCGCCTCGTGATGGGGTCAGTCTGGTGTCAGTCTCGCCTAGTGATGGGGTCAGTCTGGTGTCAGCCTCACATCATGATGGTGTCAGTCTGGTGTCAGCCTCGCCTCGTGATGGGGTCAGTCTGGTGTCAGCCTCGCCTCGTGATGGGGTCAGTCTGGTGTCAGCCTCGCCTCGTGATGGGGTCAGTCTGGTGTCAGCCTCGCCTCGTGATGGGGTCAGTCTGGTGTCAGCCTCGCTTCGTGATGGGGTAAGTCTGGTGTCAGTCTCGCTTCGTGATGGGGTCAGTCTGGTGTCAGTCTCGCCTCGTGATGGGGTCAGTGTGGTTTCAGTCTCACCTCGTGATGGGGTCAGTCTGGTGTCAGCCTCGCCTCGTGATGGGGTCAGTCTGGTGTCAGTCTCGCTTCGTGATCGGATCAGTCTGGTGTCAGTCTCGCCTCGTGATGGGGTCAGTGTGGTGTCAGTCTCGCCTCGTGATGGGGTCAGTCTTGTGTCAGACTCGCCTCGTGATGGGGTCAGTCTGGTGTCAGTCTCGCCTCGTGATGGGGTCAGTCTGGTGTCAGTCTCGCATCGTGAGGGGATCAGTCTGGTGTCAGCCTCACCTCGTGATGGGGTCAGTCTGGTGTCAGCCTCACATCATGATGGGGTCAGTCTGGTGTCAGTCTCGCGTCGTGATGGGGTCAGTCTGGTGTCAGTCTCATCTCGTGATGGGGTCAGTCTGGTGTCAGCCTCGCCTCGTGATGGGGTCTGTCTGGTGTCAGCTTCGCCTCGTGATGGGGTCAGTCTGGTGTCAGTCTCGCCTCGTGATGGTGTAAGTCTGGTGTCAGCCTCGCCTCGTGATGGGGTCAGTCTGGTGTCAGCATTGGCTAGTGATGGGGTCAGTCTGGTGTCAGCCTCGCCTCGTGATGGTGTCAGTGTGGTGTCAGCCTCGGTAGTGATGGGGTCAGTCTGGTGTCAGCCTCTCCTCGTGATGGGGTCAGTCTGGTGTCAGTCTCGCCTCGTGATGGGGTCAGTCTGGTGTCAGCCTCGTCCCGTGATGGGGTCAGTCTGGTGTCAGCCTCGCCTCGTGATTTGGTCAGTCTGGTGTCAGTCTCGCCTCGTGATGGGGTCAGTCTGGTGTCAGCTTCTCCTAGTGATGGGGTCAGTCTGGTGTCAGTCTTGCCTAGTGATGGGGTCAGTCTGGTGTCAGTCTCGCCTCGTGATGGTGTCAGTCTGCTGTCAGCCTCGCCTCGTGATGGGGTCAGTCTGGTGTCAGTCTCGCCTAGTGATGGGGTCAGTCTGGTGTCAGCCTCACATCATGATGGTGTCAGTCTGGTGTCAGCCTCGCCTCGTGATGGGGTCAGTCTGGTGTCAGCCTCGCCTCGTGATGGGGTCAGTCTGGTGTCAGCCTCGCCTCGTGATGGGGTCAGTCTGGTGTCAGCCTCGCCTCATGATGGGGTCAGTCTGGTGTCAGCCTCGCTTCGTGATGGGGTCAGTCTGGTGTCAGTCTCGCTTCGTGATGGGGTCAGTCTGGTGTCAGTCTCGCCTCGTGATGGGGTCAGTGTGGTGTCAGTCTCACCTCGTGATGGGGTCAGTCTGGTGTCAGCCTCGCCTCGTGATGGGGTCAGTCTGGTGTCAGTCTCGCTTCGTGATCGGGTCAGTCTGGTGTCAGTCTCGCCTCGTGATGGGGTCAGTGTGGTGTCAGTCTCGCCTCGTGATGGGGTCAGTCTTGTGTCAGACTCGCCTCGTGATGGGGTCAGTCTGGTGTCAGTCTCGCCTCGTGATGGGGTCAGTCTGGTGTCAGTCTCGCATCGTGAGGGGATCAGTCTGGTGTCAGCCTCACCTCGTGATGGGGTCAGTCTGGTGTCAGCCTCACATCATGATGGTGTCAGTCTGGTGTCAGCCTCGCCTCGTGATGGGGTCAGTCTGGTGTCAGCCTCGCCTCGTGATGGGGACAGTCTGGAGTCAGCCTCGCCTCGTGATGGGATCAGTCTGGTGTCAGCCTCGCCTCGTGATGGGGTCAGTCTGGTGTAAGCCTCGCCTCGTGATGGGGTCAGTCTGGTGTCAGTCTCGCCTCGTGATGGGGTCAGTCTGGTGTCAGCCTCGCCTCGTGATGGGGTCAGTCTGGTGTCAGTCTCGCCTAGTGATGGGGATAGTCTGGTGTCAGTCTCACCTCGTGATGGTGTCAGTCTGGTGTCAGACTCGCCTAGTGATGGGGTCAGTCTGGTGTCAGCCTCACATCATGATGGTGTCAGTCTGGTGTCAGCCTCGCCTCGTGATAGTGTCAGTCTGGTGTCAGCCTCGCCTCGTGATGGGGTCAGTCTGGTGTCAGCCTCGCCTCGTGATGGGGTCATTCTGGTGTCAGCCTTGCCTCGTGATGGGGTCAGTCTGGTGTCAGCCTCACATCATGATGGGGTCAGTCTGGTGTCAGTCTCGCCTCGTGATGGGGTCAGTCTGGTGTCAGTCTCGCCTCGTGATGGGGTCAGTCTGGTGTCAGCCTTGCCTCGTGATGGGGTCAGTCTGGTGTGAGCCTCGCTAGTGATGGGGTCAGTCTGGTGTCAGTCTCGCCTCGTGATGGGGTCAGTCTGGTGTCAGCCTCGCCTCGTGATGGGGTCAGTCTGGTGTCAGTCTCGCCTCGTGATGGGGTCAGTCTGGTGTCAGTCTCGCCTCGTGATGGTGTCAGTCTGGTGTCAGCCTCGCCTCGTGATGGGGTCAGTCTGGTGTCAGTCTCGCCTAGTGATGGGGTCAGTCTTGTGTCAGCCTCACATCATGATGGTGTCAGTCTGGTGTCAGCCTCGCCTCGTGATGGGGTCAGTCTGGTGTCAGCCTCGCCTCGTGATGGGGACAGTCTGGAGTCAGCCTCGCCTCGTGATGGGATCAGTCTGGTGTCAGCCTCGCCTCGTGATGGGGTCAGTCTGGTGTAAGCCTCGCCTCGTGATGGGGTCAGTCTGGTGTCAGCCTCGCCTCGTGATGGGGTCAGTCTGGTGTCAGACTCGCCTCGTGATGGGGTCAGTCTGGTGTCAGCCTCGCCTCATGATGGGGTCAGTCTGGTGTCAGCCGCGCCTCGTGATGTGGTCAGTCTGGTGTCAGCCTCGTCCCGTGATGGGATCAGTCTGGTGTCAGACTCGTCCCGTGATGGGGTCAGTCTGGTGTCAGCCTCGCCTCGTGATGGGGTCAGTCTGGTGTCAGTCTCGCCTCGTGATGGGGTCAGTCTGGTGTCAGTCTCGCCTCGTGATGGGGTCAGTCTGGTGTCAGTCTCGCCTCATGATGGGGTCAGTCTGGTGTCAGCCTCGCCTCGTGATGGGGTCAGTCTGGTGTCAGTCTCGCCTCGTGATGGGGTCTGTCTGGTGTCAGCCTCGCCTAGTGATGGGGTCAGTCTGGTGTCAGCCTCACATCATGATGGTGTCAGTCTGTTGTCAGCCACGCCTTGTGATGGGGTCAATCTGGTGTCAGTCTCGCCTCGTGATGGTGTCAGTCTGGTGTCAGCCTCGCTAGTTATGGTGTCAGTCTGGTGTCAGCCTCGCCTCGTGATGGTGTCAGTCTGGTGTCAGCCTCACCTCGTGATGGGGTCAGTCTGGTGTCAGTCTCGCTTCGTGATGGGGTCAGTGTGGTGTCAGTCTCACCTCGTGATGGGGTCAGTCTGGTGTCAGCCTCGCCTCGTGATGGGGTCAGTCTGGTGTCAGTCTCGCTTCGTGATCGGGTCAGTCTGGTGTCAGTCTCGCCTCGTGATGGGGTCAGTGTGGTGTCAGTCTCGCCTCGTGATGGGGTCAGTCTTGTGTCAGACTCGCCTCGTGATGGGGTCAGTCTGGTGTCAGTCTCGCATCGTGAGGGGATCAGTCTGGTGTCAGCCTCGCCTCGTGATGGGGTCAGTCTGGTGTCAGCCTCACATCATGATGGGGTCAGTCTGGTGTCAGTCTCGCGTCGTGATGGGGTCAGTCTGGTGTCAGTCTCATCTCGTGATGGGGTCAGTCTGGTGTCAGCCTCGCCTCGTGATGGGGTCAGTCTGGCGTCAGCATCGCCTCGTGATGGTGTCAGTCTGGTGTGAGCCTCGCTAGTGATGGGGTCAGTCTGGTGTCAGTCTCGCCTCGTGATGGGGTCAGTCTGGTGTCAGCCTCGCCTCGTGATGGGGTCAGTCTGGTGTCAGTCTCGCCTAGTGATGGGGATAGTCTGGTGTCAGTCTCACCTCGTGATGGTGTCAGTCTGGTGTCAGTCTCGCCTAGTGATGGGGTCAGTCTGGTGTCAGCCTCACATCATGATGGTGTCAGTCTGGTGTCAGCCTCGCCTTGTGATAGTGTCAGTCTGGTGTCAGCCTCGCCTCGTGATGGGGTCAGTCTGGTGTCAGCCTCGCCTCGTGATGGGGTCATTCTGGTGTCAGCCTTGCCTCGTGATGGGGTCAGTCTGGTGTCAGCCTCGCCTCGTGATGTGGTCAGTCTGGTGTCAGCCTCACATCATGATGGGGTCAGTCTGGTGTCAGTCTCGCCTCGTGATGGGGTCAGTCTGGTGTCAGTCTCGCTTCGTGATGGGGTCAGTCTGGTGTCAGCCTTGCCTCGTGATGGGGTCAGTCTGGTGTCAGCATCGCCTCGTGATGGTGTCAGTCTGGTGTGAGCCTCGCTAGTGATGGGGTCAGTCTGGTGTCAGTCTCGCCTCGTGATGGGGTCAGTCTGGTGTCAGCCTCGCCTCGTGATGGGGTCAGTCTGGTGTCAGTCTCGCCTCGTGATGGGGTCAGTCTGGTGTCAGCCTCGCCTCATGATGGGTTCAGTCTGGTGTCAGCCTCACATCATGATGGGGTCAGTCTGGTGTCAGCCTCGCCCCGTGATGAGGTCAGTCTGGTGTCAGCCTCGCCTCATGATGGGGTCAGTATGGTGTCAGCCTCGCCTCGTGATGGGGTCTGTCTGGTGTCAGCTTCGCCTCGTGATGGGGTCAGTCTGGTGTCAGTCTCGCCTCGTGATGGTGTAAGTCTGGTGTCAGCCTCGCCTCGTGATGGGGTCAGTCTGGTGTCAGCATTGGCTAGTGATGGGGTCAGTCTGGTGTCAGCCTCGCCTCGTGATGGTGTCAGTGTGGTGTCAGCCTCGGTAGTGATGGGGTCAGTCTGGTGTCAGCCTCTCCTCGTGATGGGGTCAGTCTGGTGTCAGTCTCGCCTCGTGATGGGGTCAGTCTGGTGTCAGCCTCGTCCCGTGATGGGGTCAGTCTGGTGTCAGCCTCGCCTCGTGATTTGGTCAGTCTGGTGTCAGTCTCGCCTCGTGATGGGGTCAGTCTGGTGTCAGCCTCTCCTCGTGATGGGGTCAGTCTGGTGTCAGTCTTGCCTAGTGATGGGGTCAGTCTGGTGTCAGTCTCGCCTCGTGATGGTGTCAGTCTGCTGTCAGCCTCGCCTCGTGATGGGGTCAGTCTGGTGTCAGTCTCGCCTAGTGATGGGGTCAGTCTGGTGTCAGCCTCACATCATGATGGGGTCAGTCTGGTGTCAGCCTCGCTTCGTGATGGGGTCAGTCTGGTGTCAGTCTCGCTTCGTGATGGGGTCAGTCTGGTGTCAGTCTCGCCTAGTGATGGGGTCAGTCTGGTGTCAGCCTCGCCTCGTGATGGGGTCAGTCTGGTGTCAGCCTCGCCTCATGATGGGGTCAGTCTGGTGTCAGCCTCGCTTCGTGATGGGGTCAGTCTGGTGTCAGTCTCGCTTCGTGATGGGGTCAGTCTGGTGTCAGTCTCGCCTCGTGATGGGGTCAGTGTGGTGTCAGTCTCACCTCGTGATGGGGTCAGTCTGGTGTCAGCCTCGCCTCGTAATGGGGTCAGTCTGGTGTCAGTCTCGCTTCGTGATCGGGTCAGTCTGGTGTCAGTCTCGCCTCGTGATGGGGTCAGTGTGGTGTCAGTCTCGCCTCGTGATGGGGTCAGTCTTGTGTCAGACTCGCCTCGTGATGGGGTCAGTCTGGTGTCAGTCTCGCCTCGTGATGGGGTCAGTCTGGTGTCAGTCTCGCATCGTGAGGGGATCAGTCTGGTGTCAGCCTCACCTCGTGATGGGGTCAGTCTGGTGTCAGCCTCACATCATGATGGTGTCAGTCTGGTGTCAGCCTCGCCTCGTGATGGGGTCAGTCTGGTGTCAGCCTCGCCTCGTGATGGGGACAGTCTGGAGTCAGCCTCGCCTCGTGATGGGATCAGTCTGGTGTCAGCCTCGCCTCGTGATGGGGTCAGTCTGGTGTAAGCCTCGCCTCGTGATGGGGTCAGTCTGGTGTCAGTCTCGCCTCGTGATGGGTTCAGTCTGGTGTCAGCCTCGCCTCGTGATGGGGTCAGTCTGGTGTCAGTCTCGCCTAGTGATGGGGATAGTCTGGTGTCAGTCTCACCTCGTGATGGTGTCAGTCTGGTGTCAGACTCGCCTAGTGATGGGGTCAGTCTGGTGTCAGCCTCACATCATGATGGTGTCAGTCTGGTGTCAGCCTCGCCTCGTGATAGTGTCAGTCTGGTGTCAGCCTCGCCTCGTGATGGGGTCAGTCTGGTGTCAGCCTCGCCTCGTGATGGGGTCATTCTGGTGTCAGCCTTGCCTCGTGATGGGGTCAGTCTGGTGTCAGCCTCACATCATGATGGGGTCAGTCTGGTGTCAGTCTCGCCTCGTGATGGGGTCAGTCTGGTGTCAGTCTCGCCTCGTGATGGGGTCAGTCTGGTGTCAGCCTTGCCTCGTGATGGGGTCAGTCTGGTGTCAGCATCGCCTCGTGATGGTGTCAGTCTGGTGTGAGCCTCGCTAGTGATGGGGTCAGTCTGGTGTCAGTCTC
>NW_028320034.1:70000-113457 GCF_062004578.1 Staurois parvus | reverse complement strand
TTGGCGCCAACCGTGGGCAGAGTTCCTGCCATTGGCGCCAACCGTGGGCAGAGTTCCTGCCATTGGCGCCAACCGTGGGCAGAGTTCCTGCCATTGGCGCCAACCGTGGGGCAGAGTTCCTGCCATTGGTGCCAACCGTGGGGCATAATTATATTATACAGGATTAATATAGCATTAACAGTTTCTACAGCACTTTACAAAATAAAGGTAGACATTACAGTTACAATACAATTTGGTTACAAGAGGAAACAGGAGGGCCCGGCTCGTTAGAACTTACAATCTAGGAGACATAGTTCCTGCCATAGGCGCCAGCAATGGGACATAGTTCTTGCCATAGGCGCCAACAATAGGACATGGTTCCTGCCATAGGCGCCAACAATGGGACATAGTTCCTGCCATAGGCGCCAACAATGGGACATAGTTCCTGCCATTGGCGCCAACTATTTCTTCCCCCTAATACCAAAGATCGGGCATGATTTGCTCCCACTGTGCACAGCTGGCCCCCCTAAAGTCTGAAGGACAGTAAACTGACCTTTTGTTTGGAAAGTTTGGAGACCTCTATTTTAGTAGAACTCTTCCACTTCTTTCATTGCAGGTAAATAATGGATTCCAAGCAGCAGCAACATACCATCTTTGAAATCTTGATGAAGGAGGGGGTGCAGGCTGTCCAACTTTCACAGAAGGCTACAGAAGGTTTATGGAGATGACATGTTGACAAAGAGTCATCAATGACAAGACATTGCTCTGTAATTGGTGTCAACTCTAAATATTTTGTAGTCTTCTGTGGATGTTGGGCAGCCTGCACTCCTCCTTCCTCAAGAACTCAATGTCAGCATAATGCGTCTTCTTTTTCATTGCAGGTAAATAATGGATTCAAAGCAGAAGAGTTACTACAGAGCAGGTGGCTCCAAAAGTTCTAACCAAAAGGCCAGTTTACTGTCCTTCAGAGTGGCTGGACTGTGGCCATCAGAAGTAGAAAATGTCTCCAGTTTGGTCAGGGGGGATTTAAAAAAAATTGCATAGCACCTGTGCCCAGTGGGTGGTGGAATAGTGCTCCTTCGTTGGTATTAGTGGCAGGAATGGGGCCCCATCATTGGTATTAGTGGGAGATTTGGTGCCCCATCGTTGGTATCAGTGGAAGGAATGATGCCCCAATGTTGGTGTCAGTGGGAGGGATGGTGCCACATCGTTGGTGTCGGAGGAATGGTTCCCCATTGTTGGTATGAGTAGGAGGGTTGGTGCCCCATCGTCGTTGTCAGTGGGAGGATTGGTGCCCCATCGTCGTTGTCAGTGGGAGGATTGGTGCCCCATCGTCGTTGTCAGTGGGAGGATTGGTGCCCCATCGTCGTTGTCAGTGGGAGGATTGGTGCCCCATCGTCGTTGTCAGTGGGAGGATTGGTGCCCCATCGTCGTTGTCAGTGGGAGGATTGGTGCCCCATCGTCGTTGTCAGTGGGAGGATTGGTGCCCCATCGTCGCTCCGTGATTACTTGCCGGATCCCGGTGATTGCCGAACATCTCCGACGGTGGGGGAGAACTGTTTGTAAACGATACAGTTCTCTCCCCTGTCAGCTCCTGCACACTACTTTGTATGGAACTTTCAGTGAAGCACAAACACAGCACACACTTTAACCCTTTGGTCACTCATGTTAACCCCTTCCTACCCAGTGCCATTAGTACAATGTCAGTGCTTTTTATTAGCACTGATCACTGGTTTGGTGTCACTGGGGATGTCGGTGACACCAAGTCTGTTCCCCTCCAGTGTCAGAATTACCGCCGCAGCTGATCGCCGCCATTACTAGTATTGAAGAAAAAAAAATTCCAGTATATATTTCACCATTTGTAAATGCTATAACTTTCATGTAAACCAATTAATTTGCACGTATTGCAATTTTTTTTTTTTAACAGACATGTAGCAGAGTACATTTTGGCCTAAATTTGATGAAATTAGATTTTTAAAAAAAATGTTTTACTGGACATGTTTTAATAGCAAAAAAATCTAAAATATTTTTTTTCCTCAAAATTGGGGGTTTATCTTTCTTTTTTTTTTTTTTCTTTTTTTTTTTTTTTTTTTTTTGGTATAGTGCAAAAAATAAAAAACTGCACAGACGCTCAAATACCACCAAAAGAAAGCTCAATTCGTGGGAAAAAAAAATCATTTGGGTGCAGCATTGCATGACCGCTCAATTCATGGGGAAAAAAAAATCATTTGGGTGCAGCATTGCATGACCGCTCAATTCGTGGGGAAAAAAAAATCATTTGGGTGCAGCGTTGCATGACCGCGCAATTGTCAGTTAAAGTAATGCAGCGCTGTAATGCAAAAAATGGGGGGGGGTAAATCTTCAGGAGGGCAAGTGGTTAATAATAATATTAATAGTAAATCTCTCCCAGTGTGTCTCAGTGGATGAACTAATTTTGTTATGAAAAGTGTAAGTCTCTTGTCTTAAAAAAAAAAAAAAGAATAAAAATAATTCCATAGGTGACCAAGCTGTGATGGCTCGCCATGTCGTCATCATAAATTTAATAACCTTTTATAACTCTTCTCTATATATTGCAACTTCATCCGGCTTTCTTGCGTTGATCTGTTGTGGAAATGTAGAGGAACACTTTGCCGTCGCCATAATGGATCCATTCACATGGTCGCAGTGGAGGTCTGTCCTCCGGGAACACAACCAACGCCGTAAAGAAGGGCACACTAGATGTTCTGGAAACGTGTTGGGCGCAATCCATTCTGGTAATTACTGCATCAAGCTTTTAGGACCTTTGGGACATTAGTGATTGGATTGATTGATTGGCTGGTGGGCCGGCAATATCCCTCTTCCATCGCCATTAGTATTACAGCTGCCTTGAAGCTAAAAATGATAGTCATCCCCCCCCCCCCCATACCCCCCGATCCTCTCATGTATTTACTGTATGTAGCAGTTTGGACTTGTCAGTCCAAGAAAAGTACTTGGTATGGTATTTGGTATTAAAAAAAAAATCATGTTTATCTAGATTGATTATTATGCACTTCTCGTGTATGTTTATACAGTTGTGTGATTTATACATGAATCCTGTCCTTGGTACTCACCATACCTTCTTGAGCTATCTATATCATCTTGTTCAAATTTTGAGACTATACTATTCATCACAGGTCTACTATTCATCAAATCTTTATTGGACTTTTTGCATGTCTAGTGTTGTCCAGGTTGATCTTGCCATTCTGCTTTTGATTTCCTTTCCCCCTGGGTGGTGGTGAGGTCATTTTTTGTGTCATTTTTTTGTATATTTTGGCTTACCATGCCATATATGTCTTTGTGATATTTGTACTTTTTTTTTTACTGCAAATTAAATTATTTTTGTTTATTATTTGGTTTTCAAGGCTGCAGTTTGTCCTCATTTGGACCCTCTTTTTGGCCTCTGGGTCCTTTACCCTCTGGTCTTTTTTCTTTATTTTCCCATTTATGATTAGGGTCCCGAGGAATGAATATATATATATATATATATATATATATATATATATATATATATATATAAAATCTCTCTATATCTATATCTCTCTCTATATCTATATATATATATATATATATGTATATATATATATATATATATAAAACTCTATCTATCTATCTATCTATCTATCTATCTCTATCTCTATGTGAGTCAGCATTATTCTTAATTAGGTCACCATCTTTATTCTGTAATTTCTGACCCTGAGTTTTGGGAATTCTGGTGTGTTTTATATTTTTTTTATTTGGTCTAATAAAAAAAACCACCCATGATATTTTACTGTTAAAAAAAAAATAAGTTTTACTATTAAAATAAGTTACTATCAAGGAAAAAAAAAAGTTTACTATTTATAAAATGGTAATTACTATTTAAAAAATATATATATATTTAGTATTAAAAACAAAACCCCACGATATTGACTAAAAAGAAATATTGACCATTTAAAAAAAAAAAAGAAAAAATTACTATTTAAATACCGTAAGTGTTTTACTATAATAAAAACTATATATTTTTTTTTAAAGTGTTTTATTATAACAAAAAAAAGTCTACAAATGTGTAGGAGGGAGGGGGTGGGGAGAAGCATGCTCTGGTACTGGGCAGCAGTGTGGGGTTAATACTGGAAACTCTTCTAGAAGAATGTGTGTTACGGCACTTTATTTTTCTGGTTATTGATGGACTGATGAAGGGAATATTAGTATGTCATGGGTATGAATGTGACAGAGAAGCAGTTAGGAGGGGGGAGAGTGAGAAATCCTGCATGGAGGGGGGGACATTGCACACATTTGTGGAAGCTGCGGAGAGGTAACATTAGTAAAGGTTATGTGGGTGTGCAGGGTGTCGTTTCCACCACGGCCAGGATTTTGGGAATCTAGCACCGGATTGGTGGACAGAATTCCCGACGACCCCCACCCACCCCTCTGTTGTTATTTGGCCATACGAAGTTGCTGCGTTAAGCCTGGGATATCAAGTGGTGGGGATTGGTCAGCGGTGACTTCATTTGTGTCTGTGCTGAGGGCTTGGGGTGTGTGTAGGTTTCAGTTTCCCCCTCGCAGGGACCTCCGGCCAAACCAATCCACAGGACAGAGGCATCAACAACACGCCACCCACAAGACGCACAGTCCACCGCACTGAGCGAATGTACGGCCCGACCACAAACACACCTCGGGCACACAGTACAGTCTATGACTGGGCGCAAATCCCACCAGAACTCTCCTCTATGGAAGGTCTTCTCTACCGTCCCAAACAGGGAGCACCCAGAGCTCCGACCGTTCCTAGCGCTTGGTCCCTCTAAAGCTGGCCATACATTATACAAATTTTTTTATGTTACCAAACCATGCAATATGAGGTCAAACCTAAACACTTTCAGCTTGGCAGGCCCTTCCTTGTACTCAAATGAGAAAATCGTCCGTCTTAAAGCTGAACATATACCCAAGAGAATGGTGTTAGAACATTTTGGCTTTTGGAGCATTCCATTTTCAACTGGTTAATGGGGGTCAGATCGGCAATTAGTTTTTCGTTTGATCACGGTGATGAGAAAATTTGGAGGAGCAGGATGGAAATTTTTAGCTCCGAATGGGGTTTTCGTTTGCAAATAATCGTAGATACGTTTCATGCTTAGGCAAGCCATAGATTAATCGATTTTTTTTTAATTTTTTTTTTCCTTCCAGCATGGGCTGTGTTGATGGGAAAATGCCTCCCGTAGGGCTATAGTATTCTGCCACCAGCCGGTGGGCAGAGGGAGCTTTTCTAGCTGGCAGAACACGATTGCTGCTATCTGCAATCGCCGCAGGCAGTAATCGAATGCTAAAATCCGACAGGCTGGTTGTAGCCAAGTTGATCGATGGATTGACTTTGGTACCATCAGCCTGACCATAGATGGATCAAATGTTTTTCCAGGAGCTTCTGCACCATCCAAGATTCGATCCAGCTATGGAGGGCTTTTAAAGTCGTTCTAAAGATTCAAGGTTTTTTACCTTCATGTATTCTATGCATGAAGGTAAAAAAAACCTTCTCTGTGCACCAGCCCCCCCTAATACTCACCTAAGCCCCCTCTGGATCCAGCGATGTGCACTGGAGACTCGGCTATCCAAAGTTTGGCTAATAACTTTTCTTGGCTAGATTCAGAGCAAATTTGTCAAGCCCTGGGTTAGGCTACTTTTACATTGTGTATTGCGTGAACGTGTGCAAAACCGCGCAAAAACAAACTGCTCTTTGGCAGATGTGAAAGTGGTGCCATTGACTCCTGTCCATCTGTAAAAGCATCTGTGCTTTTCGGTATGGTGCAATTTCCCAAAAGGGTCAAGGACTTCTTAATGAGCTTTTCTTGGACATAGGATAGCCCATTCCATCCAATGGGCTGCCCTATGTGCAGGGGTGGACTGACTACTCATGGGGCCCCCGGGCAATAGGGGATCATGGGGCCCCTGTGTCCTTGGCCAAATTCAAAAAAGCCTATTAAAAAGGTACCAGGGGCATCTCATGGGGCCCCCTACTGACCCCGGGCCCTCGGGCAGTGCCTGAGTTTCCAAATGGTCAGTCCGCCCCTGCCTATGTGAATACGCAATGCTAGGGATACACCGAAATTTCGGTGGACGAAATCACCCGTTTCAGCCGTCGGCCGAAATGAAAATAAAGCACAGATACAGGGGCCGAAAAAATCACACCCGTTGCCCGCCCGCCCGCCGCTGCTGCCACCAGCCTTACCTGAGAAATCATCAAACTATCCCGGCGCTGGGCATACAGATGGGTGAAGGAAAGTTGGCCTCCACTCATCTCTATGCCCTTGGAGGACCAGAGTGATGTCCCTTCTGGTTCCGGCCATTATTTTTTTTTTTAAAGCACTAGATCAATAATTTTTTTTGATCCAATGCTTTACATTGCAGAGGAGAGATGTGGGGTCTCATTGACCCCATATCTCTCCATAAAGAGGACCTGTCACTAATTATTTCTATCACAAGGGATGCATGCATTTCTTGTGATAAGAATTAGTGATTAAAATTTTTTTTAAAGGGACAATGCAAAAAAAAAAATTTGAATAAAAAAAAAAAAGTTTAAAGTGCCCCCCGTGCTCACACGTAGTGTTGAATGCATGCGTAGGCCATGCCCACATATGTAAAGGTGAGGTATCCCCACGAACGTCTGAGCAATCATTCTCACACTAGACCTCCTCTGTAACTTTACACTGCTAACCTGTAGAAATTTTTAAAGCGTCTCCCATGGAGATTAAGTACCTCAGTTTCACGCCATTCCACAAGCGTGCACAATTTTTAAGCATGACATGTTGGGTATCTCTTTACTTGCTGTAACATCCTCTTTCATATTTTACAATAACATTGGGGTATATATTTTTTTTTTTATTTTTTTTTTAATCAAATTGTATTTTTTTAAAAAAATATATAAATTTTTAAAAACTGTGCGTTTCGGTTTTCAGCCAAGTGCATTTTGAATTTTCCGTTTCGGCACCAGAATTTTCATTTTGGTGCACCACTAACGCAACGCATGCTCTGGTGGTGGTGATGAGCCTTAAGCTGGCCATAGATGAATCACAATTCCTCCGGGTCGGCAGGGACATGTCAAATTTTGATCCATCTGTCACCATTCCCGCTTGACAGAAATCGCTCTAACGTTTGTTGAACTGGTTGTTGGAAAACGTTTCATTGGCTGCAGCTGCTGATCAAATCAGCAGTGGCTCTGATCAATGTATTCTTGACAGTGGGGTTAGGATTCCTGCATCCACCTTGCTTGTGTAGATGGGGGGGGGGGGGGTGTATCCATTTTTTTTCCTCCATCTATGCGCAGCCCTTGCCAGCATAGGTGTTAAGCAAGGGTGGGGAACATTTTTTTTCTTATATATTTTATTGATTTTTCTTTAGAAAAAGAGACAGTACTCAAGTACAACCTTTTTCCCCCCATTTCCTCCCTTCCCATCCTCTTCACCCCCCCCCCTTTTAAAAAAAACCCATGTCCATTCCAATCTTAACTTCTTTTTTCCCTTTCTGTATGCCTATCTCTATTTATCGGTTAAATTGTTTCACTTATCCAACTCCATTACTAAATCACTTTTCATTTTAACATTTTTTCCTGATGTTTTAAAATCGTACCACCCTCTCCTTTTTTTCTCTAAACACTTCCACTTTGTCCTCCTCAATACAACACAACTCCTCCATCCTATTGATATACTCAATTCTATTTATCCAGTCCTTCATTGTTGGGGGGATCCTGGGATTGCCAATATTTAGGAATCAAGCTCTTTGCCGCACTTAATAGATAATACAGTATATTATTTTATTATTTATTTCAAGTACTTATATAGCGCCGTCAATTTACGCAGCGCTTTACATATATATTGTACATTTACATCAGTCCCTAACCCTCAAGGGGCGTACAATCTAAGATCCCTAACCCTCAAGGGGCGTACAATCTAAGATCCCTAACTCACATTCATACATACACATACTAGGGCCAATTTAGACAGGAGCCAATTAACCTTCCAGCATGTCTTTGGAATGTGGGAGGAAACTGGAGTACCCGGAGGAAACCCACACAGGCACAAGGAGAACATGCAAACTCCAGACAGGTGGTGCCGTGGTTGGAATTCGAACCAATGACCCGAGTACTGCCAGGCGGAAGTGCTAACCATTTAGCCACTGTGCTGCCCAATATATATATAATATAAATTGTATGAAAATAAACAGTCAGGACATTTACTAATTTAAAGCATAAGTTCACCTTTTGCTAAAAAATAATAAATTCATTTTTTTTTTTTTTTTTTTTGCAGGAGCCTGTAAAGCATTGCACCAACGATCAGCAGATTGCTGGTGCCATGCAGGACTCCTGCAGACCTGTCAGTATATATGCTTGGCCCAGAGGCGTCCCTAGGGTTGGTGTCACCCGGTGCGGTAACACTTGGTCTCACCCCTCCGACCATATTTTTATGTTGTTTTACGGGCAACTCTGTTTTATGGAAAAGACACACCCACGGGTCCTTCTGGATTGAGATCCCCAAAATCTCTTGGGTGGGGGGAACATTTTTAAGACTACAGTAATACCTCGGTTTACAAATTTAATTTGTTCTGCAGGAATTTTCGTACAGCGGAAAATTCGTAAACCGAAACACCGTTTCCCATAGGAATGCATTGAAAACCAATTAATCCGCTCCTGAGGTCAGAAAAAAGTCAAACAAGTCTTTTATCTGTTCAAAACTCTTTATAAAGTGCACTTTTCAAAGGCATTAATACTGTACAGGGACATGATTACTCAAGCGATAACATGTCAAACATCCAACTTCAAATTTTAAAGCACACATCTTTTAACCATTAGCCGCCCGGCTAAATGTATTACCTTTCCGGGTGCACGCCATTTGGCGTCCTCCCGCACATGCGCAGTTCTCGCGGTTCTAGAGCCACGCAGCGGCGTGATCTGTCACCGGCCGTGTACCTCGGACACGGCCGATGACAGATCTGAGTACCGGCCCCCGTTGCCGGTGCCATGTGACCTGCTGTGTAAAAAAAAAAAAAATACTGATCACTTCCCCAAAGTAGTACAATGTTACTATGGGGAAGTATGGGGAAGTTACTATGGTAACATTGTACTACTTTGGTCAAAGTAAAATATGAAAAAAAATCTTAAAATAAATGTAATAAAAAATTAAAAATAATAATAAAAAAATATATATATATATATTTTTTTTTTTTTCATACTTTCACCAGTCAGTGTCCCTGATCACTGCCATGCCAGTTATATGATGACGCTGTACTGCACTGGTGACAGTATGTAAAAAAAAAAAAAAAATAGTGAAAATTTTTAAAATTTTTTTCATTTTCTGAAAAATTATGACAAAAAAAATACAACTTAAAAAAACTCGCCATGCCTCTTATGAAGTACGTCGGACTGTCTACTGCAAAAAGGGGTCATTTGGGGGATATCTGTACTATTCTGACATTCTTGGACCTCAAGAAATTAGATTGGCCGTCAGTACTTCAGGATTGATCAATTTTCAGATCTACAGTTGCAAGAAAAAGTATGTGAACCCCTTGGGATTACGTTGAGTTTTGCATGAATTGAGCATAAAATGTGCTCTGAACATCATCTAAGTCACAACAATAGAAGAACACAGTCTGCTGAACATAATACTACACAAACATTAGATGTTGCCATGGTTTAATTGCACATAACATGTAAACATTCACAGTGCAGGGAGGAAAAAGTATGTGAGGCCCTAGCTTAATGACTTCTCCCAGAGCTAATTGGAGCCAGGAGTGAGCCCACCTTGACTCCAATCACTGTGATGATATTGAATGTGTTGCTGACAGCTGTCCTGCCCTTAAAAAACACACACCTGTTTTGGGTTTACTGGTTTCAAGAAGCACTGTCTGATGTGAACCATGCCTTGCAGAAAAGAGCTCTCAGAAGACATACGATCAAGAATTGTTGACTTGCATGAAGCTGGAAAGGGTTACAAAAGTATCTCCAAAAGCCTTGATGTTCATGTGTCCATGGTAAGACAGACTGTCTACAAATGGAGAAAGTTTAGCACTGTTGCTACTCTCCCTAGGCGTGGTTGTCCTGTAAAAATGACTGCAAGAGCACAGCGCAGAATGCTGCATGAGGTAAAGAAGAATCCCAGAGTGTCAGCTAAAGACCTACAGAAATCTCTGGCACATGCTAACATTTTTGTTGACACATCTACAATAAGGAAAACATTAAACAAGAATGGAGTACATGGGAGGACACCACGAAGGAAGCCATTGCTGTCCAAAAAGAATATTGCAGCACGTTTGAAGTTTGCAAAAGAGCACCTGAATGTTCCACAGCACTACTGGCAAAATATACTGTGGACAGATGAAACCAAGATTGAGTTGTTTGGGAAGAACACACAACACTATGTGTGGAGAAAAAAAGGCACAACACACCAACATCAAAACCTCATCCCCACTGTAAAACATGGCGGAGGGAGGATCATGGTTTGGGGCTGCTTTGCTGCCTCAGGGCCTGGACGGATTGTTGTCATTGATGGGAAAATGAATTCCAGAGTTTATCAAGACATTTTGCAGGAAAACGTACGACCATCTGTCCGCCAACTGAAGCTCCGCAGAGGATGGGTGATGCAACAGGACAATGACCCAAAGCATACAAGTACTTCAACAAAACAATGGCTGCAACAGCACAGATTACGCCTTCTGGAGTGGCCCAGTCAGAGTCCTGATCTCAACCTGATTGAAATGCTGTGGCATGACCTTAAGAGAGCGATTCACACCAGACATCCCAAGAATATTGCTACACTGAAACAGTTTTGTGAAGAGGAGTGGTCCAAAATTACTCCAGATGGTTGTGCAGGTCTGATCTGCAACTACAAGAAACGTTTGGTTGAGGTTATTGCTGACAAAGGAGGGTCAACCAGTTATTAAGTCCAAAGGTTCACATACTTTTTCCTCCCTGCACTGTGAATGTTTACATGTTATGTGCAATTAAACCATGGCAATATCTAATGTTTGTGTAGTATTATGTTCAGCAGACTGTGTTCTTCTATTGTTGTGACTTAGATGACGTTCAGAGCACATTTTATGCCCAATTCATGCAAAACTCCACGTAATCCCAAGGGGTTCACATACTTTTTCTTGCAACTGTATACCATAGTTTGTGAACTCTATAACTTTCCTACAAACTAAACAATACATCCTAATTTGGGTTATTTTCACCAAAGACATGTAGCAGAATACATCTCGGCCTAAATTTATGAAGAACAATTATTTATTTGTAAACTTTTATAACAGAAACAAAGAAAAACGTGTTTTTTCAACGTTGTTGGTTTTTTTTGTTAATTTAGCAAAAAATAAAAACCCCGGCGGTGATTAAATACCACCAAAAGAAAGCTCTAGTTGTGTGAAGAAAATGATAAAATTTTAGTTTGGGTACAATGTTGTATGACCGCGCAATTGTCATTCACAGTGTGAGAGCGCTGAAACCTGAAAAATGGCTTGGGCAGGAAGGGGTAAAATTGCCCGATATTGAAGTGGTTAAAACATGGCAATGCAGAACACACAGTAGCAGGCATACACAGCACATGAGCTGGCATGGAAACCACCCCACAATGCAGAACACACAGTAAAAGACATGCAAACGACAAAGCTCACCTCCCTACCTTTCCACAGACTCCAGCATGCATGGTGCTAAACCTCCCAGGCACAACACCGACTCCAGCATGCATGGAGATACAAACCTCCCAGGCGCAACACCGACTCCAGCATGCATGGTGCTAAACCTCCCAGGCGCAACACCGACTCCAGCATGCATGGTGCTAAACCTCCCAGGCGCAACACCGACTCCAGCATGCATGGTGCTAAACCTCCCAGGCGCAACACCGACTCCAGCATGCATGGTGCTAAACCTCCCAGGCGCAACACCGACTCCAGCATGCATGGTGCTAAACCTCCCAGGCGCAACACCGACTCCAGCATGCATGGTGCTAAACCTTCCAGGCGCAACACCGACTCCAGCATGCATGGTGCTAAACCCCCCAGGCGCAACACCGACTCCAGCATGCATGGTGCTAAACCTCCCAGGCGCAACACCGACTCCAGCATGCATGGAGATGCAAACCTTCCAGGCGCAACACCGACTCCAGCATGCATGGTGCTAAACCTCCCAGGCGCAACACCGACTCCAGCATGCATGGAGATGCAAACCTCCCAGGCGCAACACCGACTCCAGCATGCATGGAGATGCAAACCTCCCAGGCGCAACACCGACTCCAGCATGCATGGAGATGCAAACCTCCCAGGCGCAACACCGACTCCAGCATGCATGGAGATGCAAACCTCCCAGGCGCAACACCGACTCCAGCATGCATGGAGATGCAAACCTCCCAGGCGCAACACCGACTCCAGCATGCATGGAGATGCAAACCTCCCAGGCGCAACACCGACTCCAGCATGCATGGAGATGCAAACCTCCCAGGCGCAACACCGACTCCAGCATGCATGGAGATGCAAACCTCCCAGGCGCAACACCGACTCCAGCATGCATGGAGATGCAAACCTCCCAGGCGCAACACCGACTCCAGCATGCATGGTGCTAAACCTCCCAGGCGCAACACCGACTCCAGCATGCATGGAGATACAAACCTCCCAGGCGCAATGCTTCGTATTGCGGTAAAAATTCGTAAACCAAGGCATTATTAATGGATTTTCATTCGTAAACCGAAAGTTCCGTTAACCGAGTCGTACGTAAACCGAGGTATCACTGTAATTCGATTCAAGTACTGATGCCGGGAGGATCAACATGACAAGCAGGCAACTGGCTTTTTAAAAAAAAAAAAAAAAAAATGGGGGGCCAGAACTGGCAGCTTGAACACTTTCCCTGTGACGAATTCCCTTTTTAAAAGCATTTGCTCTCGGCTCTAAATTCATAAGACATATTTAGAATGATTTGAATTTCTGGCACTCGCATGTCAAAAAAACATGTTTTGTTCTATGGAAATATTAGCAGCACATGCACACAAATAATTCATGAACATGTTGGAAGCCCTGGTCTTTCCAAGAGGGATTAATAATAGTCGATTCAAAATAACCTCTAGCTCCCTAAACGAATGCATGGCACATAACGAAGACTACAGGCTGCATTGTGCTCGCTGAAAATATTTACAAAACCCTTTTCCTGTGTTTGAATACCAAGAACGGGAAAACAATGCCATTATTTAGTCCATGGCCGGAAGCTTCCCATGAAACAAACAGGGACTCAGAGAAGCCAAAATGGTTCTGCCGATCTGACTTTTCAAGGAGAACGGCCATGGCAACCCTCCGAAGAACAGAAACCTGATATTATTTGGTGAATATATAAATGTAAAAATAAAATAATTTCAGCTTCAGTCAGCGAAAAACTTTACTGAGTCATCGGAGCACGCTAACCGTATGCGGGAAGGGATTGTGTGGGAAGGGGGACTCTACAGTGAGAAGCCGGGGCCGCTGTTGTACAGGTTACTTGTTCCATTTGCATTTCTGTCGTGGGTGAAATGCTGTATAAAATGGGTTCTTCCAATGGAAATCCAGGCAGGAGTCTGCTGCTGCTGCCCAAACAAAAGGGGTTTCCTCTACTTTGTAAACATAATTATGGCCTGAAAATGCTTAGTATTAGAGAATGCAGAAAACTCAATTTGTCCCTTTCATACAGGGTATAGCGATGGTGCCTCTTGATAGTCCAGTCTCCCATCAAATGGGCTTCCAGGTATGGGGGAGAATATGACCTTTGCTGTGTGACAGGTCTCAGATTTAAGAGATCTATCACAGGGCCCAAACACTGTTATATTGGAGGTAGTGATGTCCGCCCCCTTCCTTGGTAAACTTTCACATCGATCCTTACTCTCCAGTCTACCCTCTCCGAGCCGGGCCCTCCGGTCTACCCTCTCCGAGCCGGGCCCTCCGGTCTACCCTCTCCGAGCCGGGCCCTCCGGTCTACCCTCTCCGAGCTGGGCCCTCCGGTCTGCCCTCTCCTCCGAGCCGGGCCCTCCGGTCTGCCCTCTCCTCCGAGCCGGGCCCTCCGGTCTGCCCTCTCCTCCGAGCCGGGCCCTCCGGTCTGCCCTCTCCTCCGAGCCGGGCCCTCCGGTCTGCCCTCTCCTCCGAGCCGGGCCCTCCGGTCTGCCCTCTCCTCCGAGCCGGGCCCTCCGGTCTGCCTTCTCCTCCGAGCCGGGCCCTCCGGTCTGCCCTCTCCTCCGAGCCGGGCCCTCCGGTCTGCCCTCTCCTCCGAGCTGGGCCCTCCGGTCTGCCCTCTCCTCCAAGCTGGTCCCTCCGGTCTGCCCTCTCCTCCGAGCTGGGCCCTCCAGTCTACCCAGATACACTGACCAGTCTGCAGGAGTTCTGCATGTCCCCCATGATCTGCTGATTGTGAGTGCAATGCTTTACAGGCTCTAAGTAAGAATAAAAAAAAAAAAAAGCGTGTATTAGTTTATTAAACTGCAAAAAGATTAGCATTATTTTATATATATATATATATATATATATATATATATATATATATATATATATATATATATATATATATATATAATTCCCCCCCGAAGGTGAACTTATCCTTTTAACCACTTGCCTACATGGCACTTTTACCCCCTTCCTGCCCAGGCCAATTTTTCAGCTTTCAGCGCTGTCGCACTTTGAATGACAATTGTGCGGTCATGCAACACTGTACTCATATGACATTTTTAGAATTTGTTTTGAGACAGGCTTTCTTTTGGTGGTATTTAATCACCTCGGGGTTTTTTATTTGCTAAACAAACCAAAAACAACTGAAAATTTAAAAAAAACAAAACGTTTTTTCTTAGTTTCTGTTATAAAATTTTGTAAATAAGTGATTTTTCTCCTTCACTGATGTGCGCTAATGAGGCTGCAGTGATGGGCACTGATAGGCTGCACTGATGGGCATTGACAGGCATCACTGATGAGCACTGAAAGGCAGTACTTATATATGGCATTGATAGGTGGCACTGAAAGGCAGCTCAGATGGGAACTGATATGTGGCATTGATGTGCACTGGTAGGCACTGGCAGGTGGCATTGATGGGCAATGACAGCTGGCATTGATGGGTACTTACAGGTGGCAATGCTGGGGCTACACTGATCATCAGAGCACACTGGTAATCAGTTGCCTGATGATCAGTGTAAATGTCCCGTCCAAGTAACGCACATTAACGGCTCTCCTCTCCTCACCAGCTGTCAGTACGAAATGCCACCGATCGCAGTGCTGTGCGCCCCTAGGGGCGCACACGCGCAGTTAGAGTGGGAGGACGTCATAGGACGTCGTCCCAGATCGAGAGAACCGCCTTGCGCCCGTCATTTCCTTATATGGTGGGCGGGAGGCAGTTACGCAACCAATCTCAAGGCCCAAACACATGAAGGGCAGTAATGTCAATCCCGTTCTTCGGTAAATTTCATATTGGAGCTTACATTCTCTCTCCAGTCTACCTTTTCCGGTGTAGGCTTTCCAATGTACCCTTTTCCGGTGTAGGCTTTCCAGTCTACCTTTTCCGGTGTAGGCTTTCCGGTCTACCCTTCCGGTGTAGGTTTTCCGGTGTAGGCTTTCCGGTCTTCCCTTTCCGGTGTAGGCTTTCCGGTGTAGGCTTTCCGGTCTTCCCTTTCCGGTGTAGGCTTTCCGGTGTAGGCTTTCCGGTCTTCCCTTTCCGGTGTAGGCTTTCCGGTGTAGGCTTTCCGGTCTACCCTTTCCGGTGTAGGCTCTCCGGTCTACCCTTTCCGGTGTAGGCTCTCCGGTCTACCCTTTCCGGTGTAGGCTCTCCGGCCTACCCTTTCCGGTGTAGGCTCTCCGGTCTACCCTTTCCGGTGTAGGCTCTCCGGCCTACCCTTTCCGGTGTAGGCTCTCCGGTCTACCCTTTCCGGTGTAGGCTCTCCGGTCTACCCTTTCCGGTGTAGGCTCTCCGGTCTACCCTTTCCGGTGTAGGCTCTCCGGTCTACCCTTTCCGGTGTAGGCTCTCCGGTCTACCCTTTCCGGTGTAGGCTCTCCGGTCTACCCTTTCCGGTGTAGGCTCTCCGGTCTACCCTCTCCAGTCTACCTCTTCATTCTATGCTGTCTCGCCTCTCAGCTTTGTTGGTGCCCTCGCTCCTTTGCCGTGATGGAGCAGGGCTTCCAGACATGTGGGAAAATGTGACCTCCCCCATATGACATGTCTCAGGCTTAAGCAACCAATCACTGTCACATGGGGGAGGGGTCGTGATGTCAACTCCCATCTTGATTAACTTTAACATCCAAGCTTACTCTGGTGTACTCAAATCGATGGATCGGTGAGTCTACCATGCTGAAGTGGTGGTGGGGGGGTCTGTTAAGAGGCACTGCTACTCTGCTGTGAATGAGCTACTGACTATGACTGTGTTGCGACATGAAGTCAAATGGTAATCCCATTGCTGCTGCAACAAATACACAGAATGGTTCGTTGGAAAGATGCTGGGTGTGTTCTATTCTATTCCCTGCTACAGTTATAGTTATTAATTTGGAACCACTGATCAATATTGGTATCTATAAAATTTCCAACACCAGGTTCACAAACCATGAACTTTCACTTCTGCCTCCCATCCCCTAGTAATCCTCCTAATGGAATGATAACAATTTCCCTATTGCAGAAAGAAATCCACACATTTGGATATTTTCCTAGGAAGGGGAGGTTCTGGTTTATACTCTGAGCTGCCAAAGGTCTCTTTAATTTAAATAGACGAACCGGCGTCCTATTCAGGTAGTAAAATCCTAACGCCGACTTCTTCTGTTTGTAGAATATTAGCGCGGGATTCTCTGGATGGTTTTACAGAAGTATGTAGGATTGCTTTGCCATGAAAATTGGGAAATGGAATGCTGCTTAATAGCCTAACTGTTTTCTAAAGAGGAAATTGTAAAAAGAAGACATCTGTTACATAATTACTGAGCCTGCCACTTTCTGAGCTGGATCACAAATGTGCGAGTGTGTGGAATCTCTTCTGACACACAGTTCCTTGTATGAGGCCAATTTGTTGATGAAGCACTTCTTCATTCCATATTACACTTCATTGTGTGACCTTCCATATTATAAAGAAGGTGTGCATTCCACATGCTACTTGTACGCTTCAAATACCAATATATACAAAGTACAATATCCAATATAAAGCGGTATTAAACCCCGCAAATGTAAAATATTGCACCTTTCCAATCATTAGGCTACGTTCACACTGAGGCGTTTTTGAAGCGTTTTTGCGTTTTAAAAGAAGCGCCTGAAAAGCTCAAGAAAAAACGTTTCCCTATGTATGTGAATGTATATCTGTACTGGATAGCCGTGTGTACTCTCCAGGAAATTGCCAAAGGGAGGCCAAGGGAACCAGGACAGGAGTGGGCTATGGATAATGCTTCAGGGATGCAGCCCTTCTCGGACGGGGGAAATCAACCACTGGGAAAAGAGTACAGGCGGCGCAAACACCTAGTGCATGATCCAAGATTTATTCCAAAGTGTAAAAGACAAAAACATACTCAGACATAGCGTGTATAAACAGCTTTTCATAATGGAGATGGCTGCAACAACGGGCAAGGTGTTCTGTCAGTGTGGTCAGGTGTTGTGACCAGGGGCGGACTGACAATTTGGAAACTCGAGCACTTCCCAAGGGCCCGGGGTCAGTAGGGGGCCCCATGAGATGCCCCTGGTACCTTTTTATATAGTTTTTTTTTTGAGTTGGGGCAAGAACACGGGGGCCTCATGATCCCCTATTGCCCGGGGGCCCCATCAGTTGTCAGTCCGCCCCTGGTTGTGACGGTCGGTGTGGCCGGGTTTTTGTCGGTCGATGTGTGGCCGGGTTTTTGTCGGTCGGTGTGGCCGGGTGTTGACGGTCGGTGCGGCCGGGTGTCGTGACTGTCGGTGCGGCCGGGTGTCGTGACGGTCGGTGCGGCTGGGTGTCGTGACGGTCGGTGCGGCTGGGTGTCGTGACGGTCGGTGCGGCCGGGTGTCGTGACGGTCGGTGCGGCCGGGTGTCGTGACGGTCGGTGCGGCCGGGTGTCGTGACGGTCGGTGCGGCCGGGTGTCGTGACGGTCGGTGCGGCCGGGTGTTGTGACCAGGGGCGGACTGACCATTTGGAAACTCGGGCACTGCTCGAGGGCCCGGGGTCAGTAGGGGGCCTCATGAGATGTCCCTGGTACCTTTTTCATAGGCTTTTTTGAGTTTGGGAAAGGACACAGGGGCCTCATGATCCCCTATTGCCCGGGGGCCCCATGAGTTGTAGGCACGGCCGGGTGTTGTGACGGTCGGTGTGGTTAGGTGGGGTTAGGTGGCTGGCGCATTTCGTGGGCAGAAAATAACTCTGAGGAAAGGGATTCGTCCCCGAAACTTGTCAGCCACCTGACCACGCTGACAGAACACCTTGCCCGTTGTTGTGGCCACCTCCATTATGCGAAGCTTTTTATACATGCTTCGTCTGTGAGTATGTTTTTTTAGTCTTTTACACTTTTGAATAAATCTTGGATAATGTACTAGGTGTTTGCGCCGCCTGTCTGCTCTTTTTTGAATGTATATCTATGTATGTTTTCACACTGGCGTTGCACTTGCGGTGCAAAAACTCCTGCTTTCAGCATCTTTGGGGCATGTTTGGGAAGTTTAAAAAAAAAAAAAAAAAAAAGCAATGCCCCAAAAACGCCTCTTCCCATTGAAATTAATGGAAACCGCCTCTGAGAAGAGTTTTTGGTGCAGTTTTCAAGTAACGTGTCCTTTTTAAAAACACTCAACGCAGCAAAAGCACAATAAAAATGCCTATGCTTTTTTGCAACGAATCCATGTGAAAGTAGCCTTAGGTGTGGTGGCTGCATTAGTTTTCTTTTTTTTTTTTTTTCCCTAGGCTTTTTGCTCCTCCTGTCTTTCACCTGGTGACCTGACCAGTAACACACATCCTGTATTAGAGCGCACCCACTATGGATGAAGGAGCACAGGGGGCAGCTTTGGACAGCAGCATTGTCAGTTTGGTTGGGGTGGAGTGTTTGGATGTACTAGCAGATTTAATTTTATTTCAGGTACTTGTATAGCGCTGTCAATTTACGCAGCACTTTACATATATATTGTACATTCACATCAGTCCCTAACCCTCAAGGGGCGTAAAATCTAAGATCCCTAACTCACATTCATACATACACATACTAGGGACAATTTAGACAGGAGCCCATTAACCTACCAGCATGTTTTCAAAGTGTTGGTGGAAACCAGAGTACCCAGAGGAAACCCACGCAGGCACAGGGAGAAAATGCAAACTCCAGGCAGGTGGTGCCGTGGCTGCGATTCAAACCAACGACCCGAGTACTGCCAGGCGGAAGTGCTAACCATTTAGCCACTGTGCTGCCCACATTAGGTAAAAGTATTCATTGCAGCTTTTGTGGTCCCTAGTCAGATCCCAACCATGACATTACCTGCATGGATTTTGCATGTTCTCCCTGGGCCTGTGTGGGTTTCCTCCGGGTACTCTGGTTTCCTCCCACACTCCAAAGACATGCTGGTAGGTTTTTTGGCTCCTGTCTAAACTGGTCCTAGTATGTGTGAGTTAGGGACCTTAGATTGTAAGCTCCTTGAGTCCAGGGATTAGCCTGCTATAATATGATTATGTTGTAGTAACTCCACCATATATTGTGTGACATGCAGGGCAGACATATCTGCTCATTACATAGGAAAGCTCTGCTTCCTGCCTGCCCGTCCTGCCCAATGACTGGACTCCATTGCTCCTCTGTCTTACGGGTCACATCTGAACTGACTTAAAATAACACGCTCTGTATAAGATTAACTGGGCTTATCTCTGCAGTCTGTAGGCAGGGTAGTTAATCACATTTTTGTTATACGGATGACCGCTGGGAGTAGTGCTTGCTTCCTATTAAATAATCAAAATAATGAAATCTAAATGTGAGGCTGCAAGCAATTAAAAACCAGAAAATCAAATAAATGTAACAATACCATAAAATGTGTGATAAAAGAATTCCAGGTATGGATATTTTTTTCATAGTGTCTGGTCCAGCTTGGATCAACTATATATATATAGTTACATAGTTAGTCTGGCTGAAAAAAGACAAAAGTCCATCCAGTTCAACTATTACAATAATAAAAAAAAAAGTTATAATCCTATACCCACAGTTGATCTAGACGAAGGCAAAAAACCCAGCAAAGTATGATCCAATTTGCTCCTATAGGGGAAAAAATTCCTTCCTCACCCACCAAGAGGCAATTGGATATTCCCTGGATCAACTTTACCTATAAATGTTATATCCAGTTATATTCTGTGTATCTAAGAAACAATCCAGGACTTTTTTAAAGCAATCCACTCAGCTTGCCACAACCAACTCTTGAGGGAGTCTATTCCACATTTTCACAGCTCTCACTGTGAAGAAACCTTTCCGTGTTTGGAGATTAAATATTTTTTCCTCCAGTTGTAAAGAGCGCCCCCTTGTCCTCTGTGATGACCTCAGGGTGAATAACTCTACACCGAGTTCACTATATGAACCACTGATGTATTTATACATGGAGATCATATCCCCCCTTATATATTATACATGGAGATCATATCCCCCCTTATGTATTATACATGGAGATCATATCCCCCCTTATGTATTATACATGGTGATCATATCCCCCTAATGTATTATACATGGAGATCATATCCCCCCTAATGTATTATACATGGAGATCATATCCCCCCTTATGTATTATACATGGAGATCATATCCCCCCTTATGTATTATACATGGAGATCATATCCCCCCTTATGTATTATACATGGTGATCATATCCCCCCTTATGTATTATACATGGAGATCATATCCCCCTTATGTATTATACATGGAGATCATATCCCTCCTTATGTATTATACGTGGTGATCATATCCCCCTTATGTATTATACGTGGAGATCATATCCCCCCTTATGTATTATATGTGGAGATCATATCCCCCCTTATGTATTATACGTGGAGATCATATCCCCCCTTATTTATTATACGTGGAGATCATATCCCCCCTTATGTATTATACGTGGAGATCATATCCCCCCTTATGTATTATACGTGGAGATCATATCCCCCCTTATGTATTATACGTGGAGATCATATCCCCCCTTATGTATTATACGTGGTGATCATATCCCCCCTTATGTATTATACGTGGTGATCATATCCCCCCTTATGTATTATACATGGAGATCATATCCCCCCTTAATCTCCTCTTCTCAAGAGAGAATACATTAATTTCCTCTAATCTTTCCTCATAGCTGAGCTCCTCCATGCCTCGTATCAGTTTGGTTACCCTTCTCTGTACTTTCTCCATTGGGAGAAATTCTGTCCCACCATTGGTGTCATTGGGAGGAATTGTGCCCCTTCATTGGTGTCAGTGGAGGGAATTCTGCCTCATTGTTGGTAAGTGCCCCAAGGGCCAGATAAAAGCAAGCAAAGGGCCATATCCAGCCCTCGGGGCCACTGTTTGGGGATCACTGGTTTAGAATAAAACAATTGTTTATTATCAATGGCACTGAAAGAACAGAGAGCCATTTTTGTTGTGTCCATTTGTATTATGGATTGCTATAAAGTAGCGTTTTTGTTTTCCCGTTTCGTTGGTTTTGCTTCTTTTTGTCTTCCTGTTTTTTGTTGGAAACGATCCCGTCTTGTGAAGACTCGGTGTCCTCTGATCTAATCTGAAATCAGATAAATGATTTAGTTGCCTGGAGCAAACGTCAGTTG
This sequence comes from Staurois parvus, assembly GCF_062004578.1. Lineage (NCBI taxonomy): Eukaryota > Metazoa > Chordata > Amphibia > Anura > Ranidae > Staurois > Staurois parvus. Next base: position 91,761 of record NW_028320034.1, on the reverse strand, counting down.
GCACTCACAGCATGTGATGTGAAGGAAGTGTTCCCACCGTCACACATTAGTGATGAGAGATTGGCACATGTTGTCAGGTCCTCGGTGTGCCCAAGATAGCCGCGCATTAATAAGGCCGGGCTGCTCGCGAGACGGCGGCCGCCGGTCAAAAAAAAGTTTCAAATATTTACAGCATTTCTTATTAAGGACTTCGGTGAGGTGTTAAATGATGGAAGGGGCTTCAGGCTCCTTTTGCTTTTTGTTTGTAATTGCTGATGGGATAATCGAGAAATTGTTGCCTAAATGTAAAGATTGGTCCCTGAAAGTGGTCATCTCTTTCTCAGTACTGACTCTAAACACATAGACAACCACCTTCCCCTGCATGTTTTATTACCTTCTTAAAGTAGAACTCTGGGTAAAGCAAAGTACTTTGTAATGGGACTCCCCTTCGTTACGAGGGTTAAATGCTTGTTAGTGGTTGTAGGCCTCTAAAATGGAAAATGAACAAAGCATATCCTTCTATGGTGAGTATATGCCTCAATCCAAAGCACTTATTGTGGCTTCTGTCTGCTCTCTCCTTTCTCTATCTGCATGAGACACTTCTGACAGTCTCTACCAGGGGTAGGCAACCTGAGAGCCGCAGGACTACAAGTTCCATCATGCCTCTGCAAGTCATAGCTGTAACTGTCAGTTTTGTAATCTTTGCAATGCCTCATGGGAAATGTAGTTCCACAACAGCTAGAGAGCCGCAGGTTGCCTACCCCTGGTCTATACCTACACCAGACAATCCTGTGTGATGGCGCCGTCCTCCAGCACGCAGCAAGCCTCAGCTGTGCATGTTTCCCTATGAGACTGTGTAGAGGGGGTGTACCCTTTCCCTCCACTCGGGTTTCAGATTACACTTGGCTCACCTCTTGATGCTGTGCAGTGTGATATCAGATCCCCACCCCCTGCCTTCTGGAGCTCAGAAATTCTGTGTAAATCATGGACTTTGGCTGTAGAGAAGACTACAGATAAACAGGTACAACCTAGGTAGGAGGATTTGTTTCATCTCCGTGTATCACCGGAGGCCAGTCACTTCACTAGGTATATGGAAGGGTTTACAGCCACTGTTAAGCAGGACCTACTCATGCAGATTGTACTCCCCCCTGACCACCCACGCCTCTCTTTTTATGCTACCATTTCTAAGAAACTGGCCTGTATGAAGATGTTCCGCCAGTCTCTTCCAGGTATTTAAGAACAGGTGGGGACCGGAAGCCCCAGGGGTCCCAGAGAAAGCGTTTTCTGCTTGGACGAGGTGGAGCGGTAAGGCAGTGATGTCGCAATCTCCACCTCATCCAGTCAAAAAACACTTTGCATCCATTGAGCAAATGTAGTGTTCTCTGAATGGCGCCATGCAAATTACCTCCTTTTGTTCACTACTTTAATTGCCATGGCATCTTGAAGCAATCGGCAGTCACTGTAGTAGCGGTGTCTACTACAGGGATTTCCAGCTTCCAGAGGGATCCCACAGGTATGGGGTGTGTATATATTTGTGTGTATGTATGTATGTATATATATATATATATATATATATATATATATATATATGTATGTGTGTATCTATGTATTATTATTATACAGGATTTATATAGCGCCAACAGTTTGCTCAGCACTTTACATTATAGTGGGAGACAATACAGCAACAATACAGTTCAATACAAGAGGGTTAGGAGGGCCCTGATCCTGGGAGCTTACAGTCTAGGAGGGAGGGGTGAATGGTACAATAGGTAATAACTGTGGGGGATGGCGTGGTTGGAAGAGTAGAAGATTCCATTATTAGCAGAGGGCGGGATAGGCTTCCCTGAAGAGAGATTTTCAGTGATCGCCTAAAAGTAAGTGGAGTAGGTGATAGTCTGATAGATTGGGGTAGGGAGTCCCAGAGGATGGGTGACGCCCTGGAGAAGTCTTGGAGACAAGCATGGAAGGAGGAGATAAGGGAGCTAGAGAGCAGGAGGTCTTGCGAGGAGCGGAGAGTACGGTTTGGGTGATATTTAGAGACAAGATTGGTGATGTAATTTGGGGCAGTGTTGTGGACGGCTTTATATGTCATTGTTAGTGTTTTGAAATTTATCCATTGGGCAACTGGGAGCCAGTGGAGGGATTGGCAGAGAGGGGTGGAGGACACTGAGTGGAGGCCAGTGGAGGGATTGGCAGATACAGAACGGTTAGTAAGGTGGATGTGTGTGTTTGTACATGTATATATGTATGGATGTGTGTGTATGTATGTATATACACACACGCACGCACACACACACACACGTCCAAGCTGGCCAAGTGTATCTGTGAAAGTGACATATCTGGAATTCAGCTTTAAGGCATTTGTATTGTTTGCATTCCGTGTTTTATTGTCACGTTCATGCCATGCAGGTGTGACCGAGCACATGTGGTTCCGTGCATTCCCCACATGTTGCGTGTAGGGCAGCTCATTCATTTCATTCAGCTGCCCAATGCCAGGGAAACGTAGTAAAGAAGTCCGTGACCCTTTTCCAAAAACGAGCCTCACCAAGCTGCATGATTGGCACGTTTGGCGCATGCAACAGGAGATGCTTGGGGGAGCTATTAACATTTAATGGCACTGCTGTGTGTCCGCTACAGGGCAGTGCATTGGAAAGCACACGGTTTTGTGCCCATTCCCAACACACACAAGCTGTGATCCTGGCCGTATTTGTAAGCATACACATTTTTGGATACGTAAAGTGGGAGTACACTCTTGGTTGACGTTTACCTATATAGACAAACCTATAATAAGACTTATCTGTAGGTACTATAAATGTCTCATAAATGCGCACCATATAGAGCAGGGATGTCAAACTGGCGGCACTCCAGCTGTTGCGAAACTACAAGTCCCATCATGCCTCTACCATCATGCTTGTATCTGTCAATCTTGCAATGCCTCATGGGACTTGTAGTTTGGCAACAGCTGGAGGGCCGCCAGTTTGACACCTGTGGCCTAGAAGATATTTACTCTGGCAGCTGCTGGTGATGAAGGAACTGTATACCTGTGCTGTTCCTTCACAGCCTTGTGCTGTAAATGACTCTGATGCGCATGCGCGGGAGTGACGTCATCGCGGCTCAGCCATTCATAATACCGAACCCAGAAGAAAGACAGAGTGAAGATGAAGGCGCTGACAGCGTGCCACTAGACTCATTTTCAGGTAAGTGTGTCATAATGTTCTAGTATGTGGTGCCTACTAGCACATTCTGATTTAAACTGCCGATATACCTTTTTTTTGCGGTCTACTACTGTTTAAAGCCCAACTCCTGGCATAGAATCTTTTTCCCACGTAGTAGGGTTGTGCCCACACTGCACAAGTCAGCTGTTTGTTTTTTCTAGGGCGAGCAGAAAGTTTACTCACATGATCCTCCAGCAAATGGTGCTCCCCCATGGTCCAGTGGTGGACTGTTCCTGGTCTGTGCAGCCTACTCTGGGCGTGATGACATCAGGAACAGTCCACTACTCAAGACAGCTGCAGCACGGGGGTGCTGGACCAGCTTTGTGCTGGGAGGGTAAGAGGATTAGGTAAGTATATCTCCATCTCCCCTAGACACAAATGAGCATTGAATCTATGCAGTGCAGGCACAGCCCTACCACATGGAATATTTTTTTTTTGGGGGGGGCAGAGTTGGGCTTTAAACAAAGCGTATCTAATGGAAATGGTGCTTGTAGACTGCAAAGTGCAGCTTCATCATCGGGAACAGACTTTTACCACCCACCATGTGATGAACGGTTTGTGTATGTAAGCCGCATTTCCCTGCTCCTTGATGTATAGGGTGGGGGTGGGGGGGCTCCTGCCTGTTGGAAAGGATCATGCACGCTTTGTACACCTGGCACAGTATTCACAGCCCATGCGTTTCGATTACTTGATAGAATACGGCACTCGTACAATGCCGACACCATAGCGAGCGCGCTTTAACCAACCCTTTTAGCTGGATTTGGCATTTTGATCCTTTACACAGTGAATGGGGGGAGCTCTTCATATGGCAGTATGATGCCAGATGGCTGATGCCGGTGCCGGTCACATTCAGATTGAGCGATGCCAGCAATCAGTTATTCTTGATTAACGTTGTGTCTGCCAAATGTCACATCATGTAGGGAGAGGAGCCAAATGTATCACCTTCATACGCTGCTCCCGACTTTCAGGGAATAAAAAAACAAACTGAAATCGGTCCTCCATCGGGAAGGACATTTTCGGCGTTGGGGCATCATCTGGCGTTTACTCCAATCTGTTGATGGATTTGTGGATTCGGCAATACCTTGTGAGTTGTGCCAATCCTGTAAATTGTGGAGGCAAAAGTAATCATTGCTCGTGTTTAGGCAAGCAGAGCAAATTGGGTATTTTGAACCCCTTGAAAGGAAAAGTAATCTCCAATCAATCCATAACCAGATCGGAGTGTGGGGATATTTAACGTGCCAATATAACCGTTAGACCTGAAGCTGGCTCCTTCCTGGAGCAGGTGGGCCTTAGCGCTGAGTGGCCGAATATATGCGTACCCAAAGAAGAACGGAACTGTGCCAAGAGCGCTCACCGTGCCCTCTCCCGGCAGGGTTACCGAGGGCTAATGGAGAGATCCCAATCTTTCTTTCCCAAGCTTTCCGCTCATGTGAACGCCAGTCGCGGCGGTCACATGATTACCAACCCCATCCTGCCTCTTGGCATCTGAAACCGCTTAGAGGGCTGGGAGGCATCGGCACCAAGGGGTTAAAATACAACTTTATACATAGAACAGTTAGAGTCCATATGCCATGAAATCAGGGGCGGACTGACAACTCATGGGGCCCCCGGGCAATAGGGGATCATGGGGCCCCTGTGTCCTTGCCCAAACTCAAAAAAGCCTATGAAAAAGGTACCAGGGGCATCTCATGGGGCCCCCTACTGACCCTGGGCCCTCAGGCAGTGCCCGAGTTTCCAATTGGTCAGTCCGCCCCTGCATGAAATCATCGAATAAATGATATGATGGGCAGCACAGTGGCTAAATGGTTAGCACTTCCGCCTGGCAGTACTCGGGTCGTTGGTTCAAATCCCAGCTACGGCACCTCCTGCCTGGAGTTTGCATGTTCTCCCTGTGCCTGCGTGGGTTTCCTTCGGTTTCCTCCCACACTCCAAAGACATGCTGGTAGGTTAATTGGCTCCTGTCTAAATTGTCCCTAGTATGTGTATGTATGAATGTGAGTTAAGGACCTTAGATTGTACGCCCCTTGAGAGTTAGGGACTGATGTGAATGTACAATATATATGTAAAGTGCTGCGTAAATTGACTGCGTTATATAAGTACCTGAAATAAATAAATAGGGACGCACCGATATCGGTTTATTAAATCGGTGACTACGAGTACCGATACTTGTGCTCAAATACTCGCCGATACCGATTACCGGTACCTTTGCGGTGCGTTCTGATCCCATGCAAAGCGAAGTGAGTTAGAGACCTTAGATTGTACGCCCCTTGAGGGTTAGGGACTGATGTGAATGTACAATATATATGTAAAGAGTTGCGTAAATTGACGGCGATATATAAGTACCTGAAATAAATAAATATACATTCTAGAAAGCTTGGTGGATCGACGCGTTTCACTTAGAAGATGCTTCATCAGGATGCACTTTTGTATCATTTATATAGCCTATGCATATATATGGCCCCCCTGGTCTGAGCTTTTTATCCATGGGGCCACACAGCACGCCCCCAGCACAGAGACTAGGGTCTCACCAGGAGCCCCGGGTCACATACTACTGATAATGATCAAGACCCGGATCTCCCAGTTCCGGGTCACCTGACTGCTGTGAAAGCCTCTGATTGGTTATCGCAGTATTCAGTCTCCTGTGTTTCTCTCTTTTTGAATGGAGGCGATACTTTGTATCTCGCTGTCTGCTTGCAGAGAGGAAAAAACAAGGCTTGATCTAGGTTAGTGCCAGGCTTAATGTTTGGGTCAGTCTCCTAGATTGTAAGCTCCAAGGAGCAGGGCCCTCGAACCCCTCGTGTATCACATTGTATTGTTACTGTACTGTCTCATGTATTGTCTCCCATTGTAATGTACAGCGCTGAGCGAACTATTGGTGCTATATAAATACTGTATAATAATAAGTAACGGTCAAAGGTCATGGCCAGTGCATTTCTGGCAGGATTAAAAAAAAAAAAAAAAAATTAAATAAAATAAATAAAAAGCAAAATGCGCAGCATTCTTTCTGGGATGTACTACAGGTACAAACCTCAACTAACATACACATATGTGATATCGCTGCGATCGTCAAGAGCTGGAGAATTTATTTTGGGTTGTTCTTTGGTGGTAGGTTATGGTAGTAGCAAGAAATATACAGCTACATTAAAAAAAAAAAAAGTTTTTACTATTTTGGGCTAGTTTCCCTTTCAAAATTTATATATTTATACATATATATGTGTGTGTGTGTGTGTGTGTGTGTGTGTATATATATATATGTATGTATGTGTGTGTGTGTGTGTGTGTGTGTATATATATATATGTATGTGTGTGTGTGTGTGTGTGTGTGTGTGTGTGTATATATATATATATATATATGTATGTATGTATATGTATGTATATATATATATATGTATGTGTATATATGTATATGTATATATATATATATATGTGTATGTATGTGTGTGTGTGTGTGTGTATATATATATATATATATATATATATATATATATATATATATATATAAAAAAAATCAGGAGACATCCATTACCATTCACCACCAAATGAAAGCCCAATTTGTCCTTTAAAAAAAAAAAAAACACGGTATAATCTGCCTGGATGTACAAAGTAGTTGTGATGATATGTACGGTTTTACGAACACATGTCAAAGTTGCAAAATTGTGCTTGGGTATTAACATTTTTTTTACCCTTAGGCAGGAAGGGGTTAAGGATCTGGTACATACATATCATATAATCTATAATAAACAAAACTTAACGTGTTTTAGTACAATATAAATACCCCAAAAGGGGGAAAAATATAATTATCAGGCTCCATGCACACTGGGCGTTTTAATAATGCTGGTAAAGTCATGTTTAAAAACGTGAGTTTTTTTTTAGCGCTTTTACGTTTAGTGGAGTTTTCACAATTTTTTTTGCTAAAAAAAAAGTCTAAAAACGCCAGTTTGCCGTGTTTTACCGCGTTTTGCAACGTTAGAGCGTTTTTACAGCTAAAAAACGTCTCTAGAAACCCACTAGTCCTGGGTTTTTATTTTCCAGCCAAAAAAACAATTCCAGTCTGTTGTGTGTATGGACACATAGGATAACATGCTGGGGGGTTTACTGGCTGTAGAAAAAAAAAGGCCAAAAGCCCAAAACAGCCGCTGTAAAAATGTCCCGTGTGCAGTGGACTCACAACTGAATAATAAAAGTAACAAAGCAAACATTCAAAAATATGACATCACAAGAAAGGTGGACATAGGAGGAAAGCAGAAAGGAAGGGAGAAGGAAAAAAAATGGCTGGGATTCAGTCCATCTATGGGCAGACTGGTTGTATGGAAGTGGATCCATTGATTGACTTTAGTACAATCAGCCTGTGGTGTGTTGTGTGTTTTTTGTTTTGTGTTTTTTTTTGTTTTGTGTGTTTTTATTTTTGTTTTGTGTGTTTTTTGTTTTTGTTTTTTCTTTTGTTTTTTTCGATCACTGCTTACCGCTTTAGCCACCAGCAATGATCGTTCTGTTCTGCCGTCGGGAAAACCTCTCCGTTGGCAGAACACAAAAGCGCCGTGGGAGGGATTCCCCCATCCACAGTCGGGATTCCAGCAATTTTCCGTAGTTGCCAGAAGGAAAGTTGTATAATGTATGGCCTGCTTTAGACTTCTATTGGGCTTTGCTACGTATATCTAGAGGATGAATCTACTTCTAGTTGAGGGCTGCTTTGTACGCGGTGAAGGTGACAGACGTGTTGTCACATTTAACTCTTCTCTCGCATCCGGCAGAAGAGTTAATCCCGGGGATGTGAATTCCATGTTCTGTTGTTCTCAGCTTTAGCGGCAACAATAACCGTTCTGTTGGTCTCCAGGTGTATGGGTGTAGGCGGGGGAGCTATTCGAGGGGAATTTTTTCAGGCCTGTCATTATGCGGATTATTAGGAGAGTGTAGCCGGAAGAATTAAAGACGGCTGTTTATGTCTGCTCTCATCACTCAGCCTAATGGGAAGGATGGAACCGTGTTGGGCTGGGACGCCGCGACCGCCGTGTGTGCGGAGGGACATGCATGTCGCTGTACAAAGGAGAATGAGACGAGTGCCGTAAGTCATATCGACCAATCCGAATTCAGCTTTCATTTATCAGTCTGATGGCTATTAGGTGGGCTTTGTACCACTTTTATAGGTAAACCTATTGGTCTTACCTGGCTAATCAACATCATTACATTGGATGGAAATATATAATACAGGTAACGTGCATTTTATAAAAGGTCAAATAAAACTGTACAAGTGATTGTTTTACCTGCTTAAAGGGTGACTCCAACTTCGTGGGAAAAATATTCGCAAATTAAAAAAAATATATATATATATAAATTTCCTTTTCAATCTGCAGTGCTGTAATTTTCTGTGAAATGGTTACCTGGAGGTGTTCTGTATACAGATGGTGTGCAAAGCACCCACCCCCCCCCAAAATGCCATATCCTGCCTGTGATTGGCTTACTGATTTTCCCGGGAGTCTACACTAAGATACAAGTCAGATTTTTGACATCCTCTGCAACAAACATGCCATTTTTAGGTAGATACTCCCAAAGGGAAATCACATCTAAAGGGATGCAGACCCTGCCACTTTCCTCAGAGCCCTGCAGGTGTGGAAGCTGATTGCTAGTTGCAAAACCACTCCCATATAGATTCACTGAGCACATGGACACAGACAAACAAACAGCTATTTCTTCAGAACAAGGCTCCATTCATAATTTTATAGTCGCAGTTTCCAGTGCGACTTTGATATGGCTTTATTCTCTGAGAAGGTGCCTGCACTACTATGATGCAACTTTGATCCAAACTCTCACTGATTTGAATGGGTGCCATTTAAAAGAGTGGGCTGCAACTTTTCATGTGACTTTGATGTCCAACGTTGCATGACAAGCCGCATAAGTGTGAATAGAGCCTAATAAAAGGTAAGAATCTGCAACCAAGTTTGTTGAAATCTCTGCAGTGTACATAGATCACCCAGAGGGGAATGTTTATCAACAAAAGTGGAATAGGAGGGGGAGACTTTGATGTCATCGCCCCTCTTCTCCACCTCATTCAATCACAGAATGCCTTGTATTATTTAAAAAAAAAAACAAAACAAAAACAAGGTATTCCATGGATGGCAGCCATGCTGAGCGAAAGACTTCTGACTCCCTATTTTCACTTTGTAGAAGGGCAGCCACTTAACACAGGTTTGTAGTGGTGGTTGTAGTTGTACTAGTAGTAGTCGCGACTACTACGGTGATTTCCAGCTTCTACAGGGATCAGGCATATATGGATTGGTACAAGCTGAAACAATGTAACAGTGCAACAAAATCCATACCTGGGGATCAGCTTAATGTAGGAAAACATCTGATGATTCTCTCACGCTTTCTCTGTCCTTCTTTCTTTCTTTTTTTCCTTTCTTCTTTCTTTCTTTTTTTTTTCTTACCTTCTTTCTTTTCCTTCCATCTTTCTTTTTTTTTTTTTTCCCCTTTATTTTTTTTCCTTTCTTCCTTTTCCTTTTTTCTTTCCTCTTCCTTTTTTTCTATTTTTTTCCTTTCTTGCTTTTTCTTTTTTTTTCTTTCTTTTTCTCTTTTTCCTTTCTTTTGTTTTCTCTTTTTTTCTTTTTTTTTCTCTTGTTTTATTTTTTTTTTTTATCCTTTTTTTTTTTCTTTCCTTTTCTTTCCATCGGTCCTTTCCTTTTCTTTCCATCGGTCCTTTTCTTTCCATCGGTCCTTTCCTTTTCTTTCCATCGGTCCTTTCCTTTTCTTTCCATCGGTCCTTTCCTTTTCTTTCCATCGGTCCTTTCCTTTGTTCCTTTCCTTTCCTTTCCATCGGTCCTTTCCATCGTTTCGTTCCTTTCCATCGTTTCGTTCCTTTCCATCGTTTCGTTCCTTTCCATCGTTTCGTTCCTTTCCATCGTTTCGTTCCTTTCCATCGTTTCGTTCCTTTCCATCGTTTCGTTCCTTTCCATCGTTTCGTTCCTTTCCATCGTTTCGTTCCTTTCCATCGTTTCGTTCCTTTCCATCGTTCCGTTCCTTTCCATCGTTCCTTTCCTTTCCTTCCTTTCCTTTCCTTTCCTTCCTTTCCTTTCCTTTCCTTCCTTTCCTTTCCATCGTTCCTTTCCTTTCCATCGTTCCTTTCCGTTCCTTTCCTTTCCATCGTTCCTATCCTTTCCTTTCCATCGTTCCTATCCTTTCCTTTCCATCGTTCCTATCCTTTCCTTTCCATCGTTCCTATCCTTTCCTTTCCATCGTTCCTATCCTTTCCTTTCCATCGTTCCTTTCCTTTCCTTTCCATCGTTCCTTTCCTTTCCTTTCCATCGTTCCTTTCCTTTCCTTTCCATCGTTCCTTTCCTTTCCTTTCCATCGTTCCTTTCCTTTCCTTTCCATCGTTCCTTTCCTTTCCTTTCCTTTCCATCGTTCCTTTCCTTTCCTTTCCATCGTTCCTTTCCTTTCCTTTCCATCGTTCCTTTCCTTTCCTTTCCATCGTTCCTTTCCTTTCCTTTCCATCGTTCCTTTCCTTTCCTTTCCATCGTTCCTTTCCTTTCCTTTCCATCGTTCCTTTCCCTTTCTTTCCTTTCCCTTTCTTTCCTTTCCCTTTCTTTCCGTTCCTTTCCATTGTTCCTTTCCTTTCCATCGTTCCTTTCCTTTCCATCGTTCCTTTCCTTTCCCTTTCTCTTCTTTCCTTTCCTTCCCTCTGGTTAGAAATGCAGCTTGTACTAACGAATCATAAAACCGAGTTTATTGGCTATCTTGGGGGAATCGTGATCTCAGAAATCTTTTGATCCCCTTGCTCTTCCAGTTACGTTTTGGTGATGAGTTCCTGGCCGGTTAACCCCTTGGGAGCCCTCCCTGACCAGTGCCTGACACAAGGTGGCAATGAATTGGGAGCACCAGCATGCCTCCCCCTCCTCTCCTCCAGCCTGGCTCTGTCCTGAGATGCCATTTGTTCTGCCTGTTCAACTCTGTGTTTAAATAGCTGGGGAGTGGAAAATCCTGCCAGCCTACGAAGGTGATTTAAACGGCTTCATCATCATGTAATAAAACCATCTCTATATATTTATATATGAGCCGTGAAGTGATAACTGAGTGGGCGGAGGAAAGGAAATGCTTTGTGTTAAGAAATGTGCGCGGAAAGGTCGTACGCGGCGCAGGTCCATCCTGCGTGCTGTTGGATCCTATGGAGTCTTCTATATACACTTTGCATAAAGCTGGCCATACACCAGGAGAGTTTTAGTTGAAAATTTCAGTTCGTTTGAACTTTTAATGGTTCTTGAAAACGATCGATGTTTGTTTTGGACCATCATGATGAGAAAATGGGAAGGTGAAAATTTTTTCTCAAGCAAAACTGGGAGCACCAGCCTCCTCCAGCCTGGCTCTGTCCTGAGATGCCATTTGCTCTGCCAGTTCAACTATGTTTAAATAGCCAGGGAGTAGAAAATGGTCCAAACCCACCACTCCTCTGAAAAGTGACCCAAGCATGGATTCACAGGTGGAGTGGAAGTTATGACGCTGGTTTTAACCCCGTTTTTGGCAAACAAATGCAAATGGCGGTTTTCACGTGCTACATTGTAATGCTTCACCGCCAACATATATAGTGATCAGTGGGTGGCAATCCTGTCATATGTGACCCATTCCAGTGCCTGGGGAAACACTGCAAATGCCCCCCAGTTGCGCACAATGCATGTAATTGCTGGGCCTTTGCGGTCTTTCCCTAGTCACTTGAATGGTAAAGTATGGCGGACTGGGCACCCACCAAACGTGATATGTTGGAACATTTTGGCCATAAAACGTTGCAACTGCAGCATGTGAAAATCCCTGCTTACTGTCATTGCCTTTTAAAAGGGGCGTGCTAATAACATGGATCCACTGTGCATTTTTACCGCCCCCCCCCCTTTCCCCAGCCAAATGTCCAAACTCACCCTTACTGTTTTATGTTGTGTTCATTGGGGAAAATTAAAGTACGTATTGTAATGAACCCAGTTTAATATGTCTGGGATTCCCTTACAAAAAAAAAAAAAACAGGACTGGATGAAATTGTAAGAACTTTTGAGTTGACTGAATGGTGGCAGGAAAGAATGTTCCGACAAATGATTTTTTAGAATTTATACAGCTATATTATAACTCTGCCCCAAATTACGTCACCGATCTTGTCTCCAAATATCACCTAAACCATACTCTCAGCTCCTCGCACAACCTCCTGCTCTCTAGCTACCTTGTCTCCTCCTCCCCATGCTCGTCTCCAGGACTTCTCCAGAGCTTCCCCCATCCTCTGGAACTCCCTACCCCAATCTATCAGACTATCGCCTACTCTGCTCACTTTTAGGCGATCTCTGAAAGCCTATCTCTTCAGGGAAGCCTATCCTGCCCTCAGCTAATAATGGAATCTTCTACTCTTCCAACCAATCCATTCCCCACAGTTATTACCTTTTTGTACCACTAGCCCCTCCCTCCTAGATTGTAAGCTCCCAGGATCAGGGCCCTCCTAACCCTCTTGTATTGAACTGTATTGTTGCTGTATTGTCTCCCTTTATATTGTAAAGTGCTGAGCAAACTGTTGGTGCTATATAAATCCTGTATAATAATAATAATAATTTACATACAAATATTCAACCAAATATCTAACCGTGACCATATAATCAGCCTATCCTACCAACCCCCAGTCCATATTAGAAACAGCCGGGCAAGAAGGTTAATTTGGATGCATGCAGTGCAATGATTGGTTGTGCCGTCATTTGGCTCCATCTAATTTGGCCCTAGTATGTGTATGAGATGGGGACTTTTGATCTATAAGATCCTTGGGGGGCAGGGACTGATGTTAATGTCTAATATCTAAAGCGGTAATTTGTCAGTACTATATGTATCTGGAATAAATAAGTAAAAACCTGACAGGGGTTTTAGCACTTTTATACAAAATTAATTTGCAGCAGTACACCAAAATTCAAATTAAAGTGGAACTAAATGTATCTGAGCACCACAAACTGAAAACTCTAGTTAATTTTTAACCCCTTCACTTCTAAGGGTAAAACAAATGTTAACGCCTAAGCAAAATTTAGCAACTTTGACTTGTGTTATTAAAACCGTACATATCATCCCAACTTTGTGCATCCAGGTGAATTATACCTTGTCCTTTTTTCAGGACAAATTGGTGTCTCATTTGGTGGTAAATGATAATGGATATCTAATGATTTTTTTTTATTATCAAAGGAAAACTGGCCCAATATAATTTAGTTTAAAAAAAAAAAAAAAAAAAAAAATCTTTTTTTTTTTTTTTTTTTTTTTTTTTTTTTTTAGATATAGCGTATATTTTTTGCTACTGCCATAACCTACAACCAAAGAACAACTCCAAAATTCTCCTGCTCCCAACAATCGCAGCGATACTACATATGTATGGGTGAATGTTGTTGTTTGTACCTGTAGTACAGCCCAGAAACAATCATTAGCATTTTGCTTTTTTTTTTTTTTTTTTAATAATCCCATCTAATACATACTGACACTGATGCCAATTTTATTTATTCTGCCTAAAAAAAAAATACTGACCTTGACCTTTTAACGCTGACCAATCACTAACCCTGGCACTGACCTAGATCAAACCTTGATCTAGGTATTTCTTTTATTTCTTATTTATTTTCTCTCTCTCTGCAAGGAGAGCAAGAGATGCAATGTATCTCTCTCCTCCATTCAGAAAGAGAAAACGGGGGGGGGGCTTCATAGCCTCTGATTGGCTATCACAGTGATCAGTCACTATCACAACAATAAAGTGACCCGGAACCGTATACATGCATATATACGGAAAAAAGCCCAATCCAGTGGGAGCCCCCACCCCCTACATAGCATTTCTGGCCACTGCCAGTAAGAATAGATGTTTTATGTAGCATTTACGTTTGATTTTTTTAAATTACAGGTACTTATATAGCACCGTCAATTTACGCAGCACTTTACATATATATTGTAGATTTACATCAGTCCCTGACCCTCAAGGGGTGTACGATCCAAGGTCCTTAACTTACATACACATACTAGGGCCAATTTAGACAGGATCCAATAACCTAAAAGCATGTTTTTTGAGTTCCTGGAATTCATCTGCCCTTAGCTCAGGCATACAAGCAGCAGGGTGTGCTTATCTGAGAGAGCCCCTCCTCTCATGAAGACTCCAGGGATGTATGACATAATTCTAGCCTACATCAGAAACCAGGAAGCAACTGAAGAAATGTACAAAAAGTATAAAACAAATATATATACAGCAGTACCTCGGTTTACGTACGCCTCGGTTAACGTAACTTTCGGTTTGGGAATAAAAATCCATTGAATTAATGCCTCAATTTTACAAATTTTTTTCGCAATGCAAACAAATTAATTGGTTTTCAATGCATTTACAAATTTTTTTTTTTTTTTTTTTTTTTTTATGTCCCTGTACAGTATTATGCCTTTTAAAGTGCACTTTATAAAGAGATTTGAACAGATAAGACTTTTTTTTTTTTTTTTTTTTACTTTTTGCTGACCTCTGGAATGGATTAATTGATTTTCAATGCATCTACAACATTTTTTTTCAATTATGTCCCTGTACAGTATTTATGCCTTTAAAGCGCACTTTATAAAGAGTTTTGAACAGATAAACCTTTTTTTTTTTTTTTTTTTTTTTTACTTTTTTCTGATCTCTAAAACTGGTTAATTGATTTTCAATGCATTCCTATGGGAAACCACGTTTCGGTTTACACATTTTTCACAATACGAAAAGTCCTGCAGAACGACTTGCGTCACACGTAGGTCCCCCCTATTTCATTGGGCTGTCCTATGCGCAAGAAACGCTGAGAAGAAATCTGACTCTTTCCAAGAATCATGGTGCACCAAACAGTGCAGTTTGTTGTGCCCGTTTGCATTTATATGGGGGGATGCTATTAACAATCAATGGCACCCAGGGGCGGACTGACAACTCATGGGGCCCCCGGGCAATAGGGGATCATGGGGCCCCTGTGTCCTTGCCCAACTCAAAGCCTATGAAAAAGGTACCAGGGGCATCTCATGGGGCCCCCTACAGACCCCGGGCCCTCGGGCAGTGCCTGAGTTTCCAAATGGTCAGTCCGCCCCTGATGGCACCACCTTGCGTCTGCTAAATGGCGGCGTGTTTTTGTGCATGTTGGGAAAGCGTTACGACACAGCATTGTGTGCCTAGGGTTTAGGTAACCTTTGTTTCCTCCAGATTCCTTTGTACTCGGACACCCAGCAGGATGTGTACTGAGGATCTGTAGACACACATTGCTCCTGTCCATGGTGAAGTGAGGCCGATAACCCCGCAGCGTTCCGTTATCAGAGAGATAAGAGCGGACACATTCCCACACATCTCCAACAACCAAGTCTTCTGTCTGCACAGATGGGGGTTGTTTGGCTTCGATTACACATTAATCAGAAATCAATTTTGGTTTTGCAGAGTGGCAATAGATTGGCGGCCTCCCGCCACGGCAAACATTGGCGTTTGTTAAACCTGAATAAATAAAAGTCTTGGCCGAGGACGCCTGTTAAACAGAGGCGCGGTGGCAGGATCATGGAGTTGTTTGTTGAGTGGTAACCACATAAATAATTGGACGTGTTATCGGAACCTCCCGCGTGCCAGTGCATTGGAGCGCTTGTGTGCGCAAATCTGATCTAAATGGAAGCCATTCATTCAAGCGTTCCGAAATTTCCCGAAGACTTCGACCAATCGCTGATAACAATCTCGTTTTTATGATGTACAATAATAAAGCTTGTTCTAGGAGTTTAAAGGGCTAAATTATGGTTTCTGAAGAGTGCAAGTAGAAAGAACAATAATGGAACTTCAGCGGATTATTATACAGGATTTATATACAACATTATTATTATTATACAGGATTTATATTTCGCCAACAGTTTGCTCAGCACTTTACAATATAATGGGAGACAATACAGCAACAATACAGTTCAATACAAGAGGGTTAGGAGGGCCCTGATCCTGGGAGCTTACAATCTAGGATGATCAGAGCTGAGAAGAAGGGTCCATTCACACCCTACCGGACATCAAATTAATTTCAGGAATGCATGTGCACTGATTGACTTCCTTTTTTATGCACAGTGGCATGGCTTCTCATGTCGTCTGTTGTGATTGGGCAGTGTGGCAGGTTTGTCCAAGAATGCAAAATGGCGCCCCCTTCCCAGCTGCTGCCGCATGACATGGAATGGGTGTACCACCCTGTGCCCATTCTCTGCTCCCTTGCCTTGGCTGCCCATGAATGACGTGGAGTGTACGCCGCACATGCGTGTCCAATCCCTTGACTTTTAGCAGCTAGACACTAGTTGTGTGTGCATAGTGTGGTTTTTCATGTCAGCTGTAGAGGGATGGGGGGACATGTGGGAGTACAGTGTGACTGCAGTGGTTGTGAAAACCGACACAAAGCTGTGGCCCCTTTGATTGCCAGCCACTGATCCGGAGCATGTGTGTGGTGAAGAGTTGCCCCCTTTTTCCCAGCCCTGCCCAGAGGGCAAAATACTAACCACCACTTATTTTTTTATTTTTTTATATATATATATATATATATATATCTTTGCTTTCAGTTGTGCTTCCTAAAATTGGCAGGCAGCAATGAGTGCCCCCTTAGGTTGGCGGTTGGCTCTTAGTGCCCCCTTAGGTTGGCGGTTGGCTCTTAGTGCCCCCTTAGGTTGGCGGTTGGCTCTTGGTGCCCCCTTAGGTTGGCGGTTGGCTCTTGGTGCCCCCTTAGGTTGGCGGTTGGCTCTTGGTGCCCCCTTAGGTTGGCGGTTGGCTCTTGGTGCCCCCTTAGGTTGGCGGTTGGCTCTTGGTGCCCCCTTAGGTTGGCGGTTGGCTCTTGGTGCCCCCTTAGGTTGGCGGTTGGCTCTTGGTGCCCCCTTAGGTTGGCGGTTGGCCCTTGGTGCCCCCTTAGGTTGGCGGTTGGCCCTCGGTGCCCCCTTAGGTTGGCGGGTGGCCCTCGGTGCCCCCTTAGGTTGGCGGTTGGCCCTCGGTGCCCCCTTAGGTTGGCGGGTGGCCCTCGGTGCCCCCTTAGGTTGGCGGGTGGCCCTCGGTGCCCCCTTAGGTTGGCGGGTGGCCCTCGGTGCCCCCTTAGGTTGGCGGGTGGCCCTCGGTGCCCCCTTAGGTTGGCGGTTGGCCCTCGGTGCCCCCTTAGGTTGGCGGTTGGCCCTCAGTGCCCCCTTAGGTTGGCGGTTGGCCCTCAGTGCCCCCTTAGGTTGGCGGTTGGCCCTCAGTGCCCCCTTAGGTTGGCGGTTGGCCCTCAGTGCCCCCTTAGGTTGGCGGTGGCACTCAGTGCCCCCTTAGGTTGGTGGTTGGCCCCTGGGTGCCCCCTTAGGTTGGTGGTTGCCCCTTGGGTGCCCCCTTAAGTTGGTTGGTCCTTAGTGCCCCCTTAAGGTGGCAGTTGGCGCCGGGTGCCCCCCAAGGTGATGATCAGGGCTGGGTGCCCCCTTAATGTGGTGGTTGGGACTGGGTGCCCCGTTGAGGTGGTGGTTGGGGGCTGGCTGCCCCCTTGAGGTGGCAGTCGGGGCTGGGTGCCCCCCTTGAACAAAAGGGGGCACTCAGCACCAACTGCCAACATAAGGAGGTATTGGGGGGAGAATATGATGTTATCTTGTTTACAATCTCAGTGAAACAATCTCCTATTTCATGATTCTTTATTAGAAACAAAGAATTTTCAGCATGACGACAACTCTGCAATCTTGATCATTTTGAATAAAGGTTGTGTGTATGTACGTATGTCAATACATGTGTGTGAATGTATCAATATATATGTACATATATGTTTTCTCTAATATTCAGAATTTGTGAAGTTGATGTTTACTCTCACAAGGTCACCTTCACCCTGCTATGTTGGTGAAAGCGAAGTATGAATCAGTCTGAATCATCAGACAGCAAAGTCTGAGGCTGGTAAAGGAACATCTTTGCTTTGATCTTTTTGGCCTCGGTTATTTGACTTTATTTAGTATCTTCCATGTGCTTCTCTTTTCAGTGCAATGTTAAAGTATTGATTGTGGTTTGCAGGGCCCCTGTACAGATGTTTCCTGCCGATTGATCGCCATGTTTTCAGGCTCCGGTGCTGCCTTTTGTAGGTTCAATGGTATCCCTCAGAATGTTTTGCTCCGCAAAAAACATAATCCTGCCAAATGAATTATCTCAGATATTTATTTCAGGTACTTATATAGCGCCATCAATTTACGCAGCACTTTACATATATATTGTACATTCACATCAGTCCCTAACCCTCAAGGGGCGTACAATCTAAGGTCCCTAACTTACATTCATATATACCCCCAGATATTGGGTGACATTTAACATCAAGACCTTTTTGTACTCTTGAGTTATTTGGGGGGGATGTTTTTTTTTTTTTATTTATTTTTTTAGGCTGGGTTCACACATATGCGGTGCAAATCACTTGCAAATTGTCTGTGGTGCGATTGGAGCCATATATTCTGCATGGCTCAAATTATTATTATTATTATACAGGATTTATATATTATTATTATACAGGATTTATATTTCGCCAACAGTTTGCTCAGCACTTTACAATATAACGGGAGACAATACAGCAACAATACAGTTCAATACAAGAGGGATAGGAGCAGGGGCGGACTGACCATTTGGAAACTTGGGCACTGCCTGATTGCCCGGGGTCAGTAGGGGGCCTCATGAGATGCCCCTGGTACCTTTTTTTTTTTTCATAGGCTTTTTTGAGTTTAGGCAAGGACACAGGTGCCCCATGATCCCCTATTGCCGGGGGGGCCCATGAGTTGTCAGTCCGCCCCAGGATTGGAGGGCCCTGCTCCTTGGAGCTTAAATTGCACTGCATCCGCTCCAAAAAGGTGCAGGACCCTTTTTTTTTTCTTTTTTTTTTTCTTCCGCACTAGAATCGGATCGCATGGGTATTCACACCTATGCGATCCGATTCTGCACATCGCACCGCGCTTTGCGGACCTCTTTACCTCTTTTGGGGTGTTAACATACGCACCTGCAGCGGTTTTCATGAACAGGGTGCAATCGTGATGCGGTGCGGAATTCGCACAGAAAACACTGCATATTCCGCATCAGTGTGAACCCGGGCTTAATTTTTTTTATTGTACATTTATATAAATTATAATTATTATACAGGATTTATATATTATTATTATTATACAGGATTTGTATAGCGCCAACAGTTTGCTCAGCGCTTTACAATATAACGGGAGAAAATACAGCAACAATACAGTTCAATACAAGAGGGTTAGGAGGGCCCTGATCCTGGGAGCTTACAATCTAGGATATATAATTTATTTTATATTTAATGTAAATTTTAGGCAAATAGCCAGACTCCAATTTTACTTTAAACGTTTTGTATTCAAGATATGAAAATTTAAGAACGTATTGATGGAAGATGGCTCTAGATCCATTTTAATTCCATTTTTACATAATTTTCTTTTTTCTTTGTTTTTTTTTTTTATTATGAAATGCTTCTTTTTGGAGTGTGTTGTGCGTTGTACACGTGCTTTATATGTCCCGGTTACATTTTGTATATTCATACAAATTCTGGCTTCCCCTGACAGAAGGAAGTCATAGATCAATGGCTGTCAGCGTATTAAGCGGAGAATCAAGGGAGGAACACAGAGGCGACACATCTATAGCGCTGGCACTTGTGTTGGACGCTTTCAACGATGTGGTCATGTGATTTTTATAAGGAATTCACGGAAATATTTTTCAGAAAAAAATTTGCTGTAGGGCCATTCTGGATTGTTCAGATGTTTGCACTAAGACGTTTTTTTATAAAAGCAAAGAAGTTGGCTGTTATATTCTTGAGTAAACAAATAAATACATTTCCATTTTTATACAATGTTTCTATTTTTATACAACTTTTCTATTTTCATACATTTTTTTCTTTCCTACATTTATTTTCATGCAATGTTTCTATTTTCATACAAAGTTTCAGTTGGTTTTGTACACAATTTGTAGAGGTGTTTTTTTTTTTTTTTTTTTTTTTTTTTTTTGGTGAGGGCCAGGAAATTCCAGGTACCAAAACATTGTGGTTTGTAGTGCATTTGCTGAAGGGCCACAACGCACCACACCCCATTTGACATTGTTTTCTATGGGGCCCATTCACATTTATCCATTGGGGCAGCACAGTGGCTAAATGGTTAGCACTTCAGCCTGGCAGTACTCGGGTCGTTGGTTCGAATCCCAGCCACGGCACCACCTGCCTGGAGTTTGCATGTTCTCCCTGGGCCTGCGTGGGTTTCCTCCGGGTACCCCGGTTTCCTCCCACATGCCAAAGGCATACTGGTAGGTTAATTAGCTCCTGTCTATATTGGCCCTAGTATGTGTATGTATGAATGGGAGTTAGGGACCTTAGATTGTACGCCTCTGGAGGGTTAGGGACTGATGTGAATGTACAATATATATGTAAAGCTAGATTGTAAGCTCGAAAGAGCAGGGCCCTCGATCCCCTCATGTTTTGCATTGTATTGGTATTGTTCTGTCACATGTTCTGTCCCCCTTTGTAATGTACAGCGCTGAGCGACTATTGGCGCTTTATAAATACTGTATAATAATAATAATAATAAAGTGCTGTGTAAATTGCCGGCGATATACAAGTACCTGAAATAAAAAAATAAAAAATGTTCCTGCAGTGTGCTTATGGTATTGGCACTTCTTTTTGTGTAGGATGTGCACTAGACTCCAGTGAGAGTCAGGGGCGAACTGACCATTTGGAAACTCGGGCACTGCCCGAGGGCCCGGGGTCAGTAGGGGGCCCCATGAGATGCCCCTGGTACCTTTTTCAAAGGCTTTTTTGAGTTTGGGCAAGGACACAGGGGCCCCATGATCCCCTATTGCCCGGGGGCCCCATGAGTTGTCAGTCTGCCCCTGGTGGGAGTGCATGGAAAACAGGTACATGCAGTTTTTTTGGTAGGGTTTTGTGTTTTAACATACAGTCTTTTCTTCCTACAGAACCCCCCCAATCCTGAAAAGCAATGATATTTTATCTATAGGGCAATGAGGTCCTTTATTTTTATTTCCATTTCTACAATAAAAAAAATGGCAGTTGGCCTTTTAGACAAATTCTGTGTTCCTCTAAAGTCTTTCAGGGGGGTTCCTATTGTTTTTTTTGCATGATACTGCATTAAAAATTTGCTTGAAAATTCACAAAAACACACCAAAAATGCCTGAAGAGGCACAAGCAGAGGTGTGAACCTCACCTTACAGCAGGCAGTTGGTTGGGGTGGTGGTGGTGGGGGGGGGGGGTGGGGGGGAGGAACTAAAACTGTGGCTTGACCACCTTCAAGTCTAGAGTCACAGGACCTAAAAGGAGGAGAAATAAAAAAAAAAAGGGAGGGGGGCGCATGTCACTATGGGTTTTGCGCAAGCTTTGCAACCACAGCAAAAATTAAACTGCGTTTGCGGTACCACCACAATGTTAAATGCCCAACATGCTTGGAACAAACATAGATCTATACAAAAAAAAAAGTCTATACCACGAAAAAGTCAACAAAAATAAAACCAAAACAGCAAATACAAAAACATACATTTAAAAAAAAAAAGGGTGGGGGGTGGACTGAGGACTTGAGGGACCACTTGGTCTTTTTTTCTGATGTCCT